>NC_133770.1:116685014-116704211 GCF_003597395.2 Chelonoidis abingdonii
ATGGGACGAGGCGCTCTGTGGGTTAGCTGCCCACAATGCACCACTCCCAACAGCGCTGCAACTGCTGCAAATGTGGCCACACTGCAGCGCTGGTAGCTGTGAGTGTGGCCACACTGCAGCGCTGTTCCTACACAGCTGTACGACCACAGCTGTAACTCCCAGTGCTGCACATTTCCAAGTGTAGCCAAGCCCTTAGGTGCCTAAAGTGTCAGTTAGATATGAAAGTCCCCTTTGTGAATCACACCCTAAGGGCAAGTTGTGAAGCCTATTCTAAAGGACATAGCTGTTTTCAGGAGAACAGGATCAGGCAGTCCCTTGCTCCTGATAAGGGTTTCTCTGTAAGCACTTGATTGTGGCCCAGGAGTGGTGGAAGCACACTAAAAGTGTGTATGGGGCGGGGGAAGAGGGCGCACAGGCAACTGAACTGTGGCACCGCTCCCCTATGTCATGCCACTCCCCCCGAGGCCCCATCCTTATGTCGTCCTTTCTCCCTGAGACCACGTCCCCATGCCACACCTTCCCCCCAAGACCCCACCTCCCTCACTTGCTCCTCTGCACCCCCTCCCACTGTTGCTCACCCTTATGGCTGGTAAAAAAAAGTGGAAGGGCTGTGGCCCCCAGTACCCACCTGTTCCAGCACCATTGGTGTGGCCTGAAGCTCTCCCTGGCATTATCCAGAGTTATGGGACTGTCGCATCAGCAGCAGGGGGTGGACCTTGTAAATGATAGATTGGGAACTCTGCTGAGCCCTTGATTTGTAGATGTTAAGGCCCAAAGGGACGATGATGATCACCTAGCCAGACCTCCTGTGTAACACAGACCAAATTCTACTCTGACTCACCAGGATTTCAGTGCTGCTTCTCCTTAGGCTTTTACGCTCCCAACCTTGGGGAGTGGGGGAGGGATATGAAGATCATGATTTGTTCGAAAGATCTCTTGCAATTTTCCAGTGTCCTCTATCTACTTCATAATGTGGTGGGCTCTGCTTATTACTTTGGTAGGAGGTAAGAAATGTACATAAGGAATCTTCACTCTAAATTAAGGAAATTTTGTGGGGGACACTCGATACTAATTAGTATAACCAATAAAAAAACGGAAGCTGGTGACCTCATTTCGACTGAGAAAACTTTAGCCTGCATCTCTCACACATACATTATTATATTGAGACTGAAACACATGAGGAACCAGTCAGGTGCTTTCTAAGTGCATGGCTACACTTGCAGTTGTAGAGCACTGGGAGTTAAACCAGCTTTCAGAGACCGCAGCAGGGAAAACGCTGCCCAGTGTTTCTACTCTCAGCTGGAAGTGCACTGGTGTGGCCACATTAGCAGCTCTTGCAATGCCACAAAGAGCAGTGCATTGTGGTAGCTATCCCAGGATGCAAGTGGCTGCAAGGTGCTTTTCAAATGGGGGGTGGGTGGAGTGTGACAGGAAGTGTGTTGTGTGTATGTGGGGGGAGAGAGAGTGGGTTCGGGGGGCGGGGCTGAGAGCATGTCAGCATGCTGTCTTGTAAGTTCAGACAGCAGCACACCTCCTCTTCCCCCCACCTCTTTCTCACTTGTTCAAAGCTAGCAGCATTCCTTTGTCCCGGAGCAGATAAGAAGCCAACTGTCAGAAACAGAGCTTTGAAAGGGTATATCAGCATTCCTACAGTGAGTTCAAAACAATGACAAGAGTGGCCACTTGACTTAAGGGGATTATGGGACATTTCCAGAGGCCAATCAGAGCGCAGTAATGCAACTGATGCCACGGCGCTCCAGCGGAGGTGCAGCAAAAGTTATTCCTCTCACTCTACATGCCTTGCCAGTGTGGACGGGTAGTGAGCTAGTGTGCCCGGGGCTCCTTTATTGTGCTGTAACTCACAAGTGTAGCCAAGCCCTACTGAGCAATAAGAACGTTAACAAATTTGGCCCTGTGTGTCTGGTGAAGAGAAGTATGAAGTTTCAAGTGGTTTTAATTTAATGGGTTTAAACCATTGTTATTGCAAAAATAAAGGATATTTGTCTTTTTCCTTGATGAACAGCTTATTAAAATACAGCATGCTCACTAAGGTGAGCAAATCTGCCACTAAGCGCAAGACCCACCAAGGTAGAGGAGGAACTTTGTCACAGAGCCCATATCAAAACTAGTATCTCTAAACACATAAAGCAGTTAGATGAAAGAAGTTATATGCCTCTGGGGTGATATCCTTTCCCCCACCATTTTAAACCAAAAAAGTTAGGCTGGCAACACATTTAATAGAACTTATCTGTAAAAATACACATTTGCCATAAGTTTATTTTGCACAGAAGAATTTTAAAGCCTTCCCCCACCTCCTTTTTTTGACCATGTTCTTTACCAAGTATTAGAGATAACCTAACAAAAGGAGAGGTAAGGAATGAAAGTGAGGAAGACAGAGGAAGATTTGAAAACAGCTTGCAATTGTTGGTGTTGAAAACAGCTGACATAATGCTTTTCCTACAATCAGACTTTAATTCTGTATCATTTGCTGCAGCTGCAGAATTGCAATGAACAATCTATTTTCATTTATCTTGGTGCTTAACCAGCATTCCCTCCATATGTCCAAATATCTGTTCCTTATTCACCTCATGGATGAAGAGCATTTCATACACAAGTAACACAACTTCCCCTTCTACCCTTGAATGCTGATACCAAAAAACCTTAAACACTGATCAATACACTCTCAAAGTGGCTCATCTGCTTTGGAAAAGTCCTCAAATTTCTATACTTCTGTGTTTTCCTTATTACCTTTGCTATTTTTCTTGCTTTTACATAGGGCTAGACTACACTAGGAAACTACATAGACCCAGCCATGCTGCTCAGGGCCGTGAAAAATCCACACTTCTGAATGACCTAGTTAAACCCTACCAACCTAAGTTGCCTAGCAGGACAAGGTCAATGGAAGAATTCTTCCATCAACCTATCTGCTGCCTCTCGGGGAAGTGGATTAACTTCAGCAATGGGAGAACCCCTCTTATAGTCGTAGATAATGCCGACCCGGAAATGCTACAGAGGCACAACTGTGTAGCGTTTCAAGAGTAGACTAAGCTCTTAGACGCCTCAGAGACTATTTTAAAAATTACCTTCCATTTTACACACCTAGTATTTGTATGGATTTTTCTGCCTCTCTCCCCCTTTAGACCTTGTCCTCTCTAAACCCACCAGTTTTCAGCACAGTCACCTCTGTAAACTGATATCAAAACCCTTCTATGGTCATAGCTCTTACTAAGTAAGCAGAAGCTGTGTGTGTGTGTGTGGAAAGGCTGTAGATTTGGGCCTGTATGTGGATATGTGTGTCTGATTTGTAAAGCTTACGCTCTCCTCAGTAACGTGCAGGGCTGGCGCTTTCATTTAGGCGACTTTGGCAGTCGCCTAGGGCGCGCATTGGGGGGAGGGCGCATTTTGGGGGTGCGGGGGGGGCGGCAGGTGGCTCGGTGGAGTGCCACAGTCATAAACCTGCGGAGGGTCTATCTGTCTGTGGACCTGCCAAGGCATTTTTCGGACGGTCCGCTGGTCTTGCGGCGTACCGGTGGACCTGCGCAGGCTGCTGTGGGCAGCTCACGGGCGTATGGACGCGCGGATGTTGGTGAATGGCCCAGGCTAGGGCGCCAGACCCTAGGGCAGTCCTGGTCGTGTAAGTGGATAGTCCAGTGGAGATCGTGTCTTATCTGGGAATGCTCATCTGACCCTGCTGTCTTGTTAGATTTCAGGCATAGCAAATTTGTTACAGGGAAGATTAAAAACAAGGGCAATATTTCAGTATTTTTCGAGCTTAGTTCTCTTTTTTCTAGAGGAGTCTTTAGCGTAGGAGCTAGCGAGCTTTATATTGTTTTTTGTCAAGCATCCAAGTAAAAGATCAAGAGAAAGTGTCTACAACAACGGTTTGTTTGTTCCATTTGTCATATTTCATTCAGTCATCTCTGCAGGAATAAGGAATCAAACCATAAAGTATTTGACTGTTTTCATACTGCGTATGTCAATTCATCTCTGATGGGTGACTGAGGCTGTAAGAGGGTTGCGTTATGCTGCCACTGAGCCACATCAGAGAAAGCTAACACTATCAGATTTGAACAGCATAATCATTGTCTTTAAAGAGGTATTCGTACTGGATTTTTCATACTAAGAACTGAGTTAGCTTAACTTTACTCATTGCTGTCCATTTATTCCTTCCCTCATACTGAGCCTATTTTCAAACTAGATTGCAAATTTGGGCACCCACTTCCACATGTGGTCCCCAAAATTACACGTAGATGCTTAAAAATGGGTTAAATTAGTTTTGAATACTTAAATGAGTGATTAGGACAGCATAGTTAAATGGACTTATTTGGAAATTGGGCTTAGTGGATTCATTATTGGAGTAAAATGTAGTTCCAGAAGCAAAGCCTTTAGCAAAATTAATCAGAGAGTCCTTTTGATAGCCTTTTAGTTGCTGTCTCAGTAATGCATTAAGTTAGTATTCCATGCATCTCGGGTGTATTGGGAGAGCCTTTGTTTTCATATCATTTTAGTGTTATCTTTACCAGACTGTAAAGCAATACTTTGCTGATCGCTGTTCTTATTGCAACAAAATAAGGTAATTGAACATATGAACCCAGATTTGTCATTCATAAATGCTCCCCTCCCTCCCTCTCTGTCTCTTATATCTAATAGTCACACATATCAGAGATCACTGGATCTGTGGCCTTGGCTACACTTGCAGGTGTGCAGCGCTGGGAGTTACAGCTGTCTTCGTACAGCTGTATAGGGAAAGTGCTGCAGTGTGGCCACACTGATAGCTCCCAGCGCTGCAATGTGGCCACATTTGCAGCTCTATTGGGAGTGGTGCATTATGGGCAGCTATCCCACAGAGCACCTCATCCCATTTTGGCGCCATGGGTTGTGGGAAGGTGGCGGAGGGTGCGGGTCATTCTGCTTCCTGTCCCAATACCCCATGATGCATCACTTCACATCCCAGCAATCCTTGTTTTTCCATCCACAATTGGCACCATCTTGATTCTCTCAATGGTTTCTGTGCAGCGTGATTTCTGTGGGAAATGGAGCCCGAACTGCTGAGGAGTATGCTGACCAGTCTCGCCAGCACATCATGTTTGGCAATTGAGCTATTCCTTAAGATCCAAAGCAATGAGGAGTCCAACGATGATTGCAAGTCACCTGACGCGTACAACACGAAATTGCTGCTGGCATTCACGGAAATGCTCAGCACCATGGAACACCGCTTTTGGGCTCGGGAAACAAGCACTGAGTGGTGGGATCACATCGTCTTGGAAGTCTTCGATGACAATCAGTGACTGCAGAACTTTCAGAACTTTCATGGGACTGTGTGCTGAGCTCGCCCCCACCCTGTGGCGCAAGACACGAGATTGAGAGCTGCCCTGCCGGTGGAGAAGTGGGTGGCTATTGCAATCTGGAAGCTGGCAACTCCAGAGAGCTACCGATAGGTCAGGAAGCAGTTTGGAGTGCGAAAGTCGACCGTTGGAATAGTGTTGATGCAAGTTTGCAGGGCCATTAATCGCATCCTGCTAAGAAGAACCGTGCCTCTGGAGAACGTGCAGGACATTGTGGCTGGTTTTAAACAAATGGATTTCCCTAACTGAGGAGGGGCGATAGATCGGACGCATATTCCTATTCTGGCACCACCCCACCTAGCATCTGAGTACATTAATCGGAAGAGGTATTTCTCTATGGTTTTCCAGGCGCTTGTGGATCACCATGGGCATTTCATTGACATTTACACAGGCTGGCCTGGAAAAGGTGCATGATACACGCATCTTTCGGAACACTGGTCTGTTCAGGAAGCTGCAGGCTGGGACTTTTTTCCCAGACCGGAAGATCACAGTAGGGGACATTGAAATGCCCATTGTGATCCTTGGAGACCCCGCTAACTCGTTAATGCCTTTGCTCATGAAACCATATACAGAGAAGCTTGACAGGAGCAAGGAATGGTTCAACTACAGGCTGAGCCGGTGCCGAATGACTGTGGAGTGTGCTTTCAGCCGTTTAAACGGGCACTGGAGATCTCTGTATGGGAAGCTAGACTTGGGGGAAAGCAGCATCCCTGCGGTTATATCCGTGTACTGTACCCTCCGTAATATTTGTGAGGGGAAGGGTGAAACATTCAGTCAGGTATGGACCTCTGAGGTTCAACACCTGGAGACTGAATTTGCACAACCAGAGAGCAGGGCTACTAGAGAGGCCCAGCACAGGGCTTCAAGGATTAGGGATGCCTTGAGGGAGGAATTTGAGGCTGAAAACCAACAGTAATGTTTGGTGCCTTGCATGGGAGTGAAGTGCAGTGATTACAATGTTAGTAGGAATCTGTTTTTCCTAAGCTGATTTGCAGTGCCTGTTTCTTTCCTGGGCTAAGGTATCTTTGGACTTTCTGCAATAATAAAGACTGTTTTCAAAGCCAAGAATTCATTTATTGAAAAGAAAATAACTTTATTGACAGACACACAACATTTTGGGAACCTAAAAGGGCAGGGGGGTGGGGTGGGGAACTGTACAGTCACAGGTTTGAATATGTCCTGTCTGGAGTGCTGTGCAATGACTGCTGCACTTCAGGATGCCTATACTGCATGATGATGGGGGTTGAGTGCAGAGGGTAAGGGTCGTAGTTCTCAGGGCTGGTTGGTGAACATACAGGTGTTGGAGGCAGCTGGTGGTGGTAAGAACCTGGATGCTGGGGAAGGGGGTTTTGAACTGACATTGGGGCACAAGGGAAAGAGCTTTGGGATGGGGGGAGCATGGTAGTGCTCTGCCTGCATGGCTACAAGTACCTGGATATAGAGTCTGCTTGGCGCGCCAGGATGCTTATCAGCTACTTTGTGCTTTTCTTCCTGGCCGCTGCATTTTTCTGGCAGATCCTGCTTTTCCTTTCCCTCCAGTCCTGCACTTTTTCATTCTTTCTGGCAGAGTGATCCATAACTGCTTGCAGCAGGTCGTCTTTGCTTTTTCGCGGCTTCTTCTGGAGGTTTTGGAGTCTTTCAGCTGTTGATAACACGGGCATCCGAGAACTCAAGGTTGCTTGTAGAAAGGCAAAAAAGGCAACAGTTAACAGAGGCAGCATTGTTTATATCACATCAGACAGTTATTCCCACGCAGTGAAGGAGTTTACAGTTTTCACAAGAGCATAATTTTCCTATACCAAAGAGAGCGCACATAACCCACAGGAGCCCCGAAATGGTGAGTAAGGGGGATTGATTGCTTCAGAGCTGTACTGGGGTTTCTGTGCATTGGGGAAAGCAAACAGCTGCAGGGGGCACCTACACTGAACAGTCTCACAACATTTTCCACAGGAGTTGATCCTGGAAGATCTCGCTGCTGCGGGTCACCTGGGAAGAGCGGGAGGGTTTTCTATAGCAATGAGGATTCCACCCTGGCCCCTATGCAGCTTGCCTGTGTGCAGCAATGGTCCCCCCACCCCTCGCGGCACAGTGGCGCAGACGTGTTAGCCTGACTGGGACAAGGACCACAGTGGCTCTCCCAATAAACTTGCGCAAGTGCATTGCGCACGCTCTGGCTGAAACTTTTGAAGAGATTACTGAGGCCGATTACCGTGATGTGATAGACCACATCAATGGGCTATTCCACATCTAGGCAGGCATGCACGCAGCCCTAACCCTCCATCCTCTCCCGAAACATTTCCATACTGAAAATAAAAGCCGCTTACTGGGAACTCGCTCCTCTGCTTGTCCTTCACCAAGTACTGGCTGCTGCGACTGGCTACTTTCCTCCGGACTTGAGAAGAGCTTCCACTGGCTGCCATGCTCTCCGGTACTCGGTAGTGTATCCCACCCATTCACCCACTGCTTCAGTTTCCCTCCTCCCTCCCCTCCCGTCCGCCGCCCCCCCCACCGCTCTGAAGTGTCCGTCATGTCCTTGGATGGTGGTGGGTCACCCCAAGTATGGCGTCGCAGCTCTTTGTAACAACGGCAGGTCGTGGGGCAAGCACTGAGCTCCGGTTTCCCTCACGGGCTTTGCACTCCGCAGCTCCTTCACTTTAACCCTGCATTGCATGGCGCATCCCGGTCATGGCCCCTTTCAGCATGGCCTTGATATCTGCCCATAAGGTATCGTATTCTTTGGCTGAAGCGCAGCTGGGACTGCAACGCTTCCTCCCCAAAAACACTGATGAGGTCCAGCAACTCGCCATTGCTCCATGCTGGGGCTCGTTTGGCTCGTGAGCATGGTCACCTGGAAAGATTCACTGATTGCACTCACACCTGGCTGAGCAAACAGGAAGGGGATTTTTAAAATTCCTTGTGCATGTAAGCGAGTCACTAAGGCCAAGGCAACAAGAGTTTGAACTGATGAGCAGAGTGGTGAGAGACAGGCA
This sequence comes from Chelonoidis abingdonii, assembly GCF_003597395.2. Taxonomy (NCBI): domain Eukaryota; kingdom Metazoa; phylum Chordata; order Testudines; family Testudinidae; genus Chelonoidis; species Chelonoidis abingdonii. Next base: position 116,693,350 of record NC_133770.1, read on the forward strand.
TTCTGGATACTTCCTAATACCTCTGGAGGCAACAACAGCACTTTTGGTGCCACACTGGCGGAGCAGCACTGATCACCAGCTCTGCAGTCGTTATTCCCCAGGCAGAGGTAGATACAGCCAGCACGTATCCGGGAGATAGAGTGCTGGATGTAGCCTTGCCAAGTGTGGACGATGTGTGAGTTAGACTCATAGTCAGAAGGGAGCAATATGATCATCTAGTCTGACCTCCTGCACAAGGCAGGCCACAAAACCCTACCCATACACATTTAGACAACCCTAACACATGACTGAGTTATTGAAATCCTCAAATTGTGATGTGAAGACCTCAAGCTGCAGAGAATCGCCACACAAACGACCCATGCCCACGCTACAGAGGAAGGCGAAAACCTCCAGGGCCTCGCCAACCGCCCTGGAGGAATGCCTTCCGACCCAATTGGCGATCAGCTCAAACCGGAGCATGTGGGCAAGGACTCACCAGCTAGCACCCAAGAAGAATTCTCTGCAGTAACCAGTTCCCATTCCCATCCAACACCTCACAGACCATTGAGCAGACGTATGCTGCCGATAATCCAAGATCAATTGCCCAAATTAAACTATCCCTCATAACATCCCTCCATATACTTATCAAGCTTAGTCTGTAAAGCCAGATAGTCTTTTGCCCCACTACTTCCCTCGGAAGGCTGTTCCAGAACTTCACTCCCTAATGGTTAAGAACCTTCGTCTAATTTCAGTCTAAACTTCCTAATATCCAGTTTGACCATTCGTCCTCGTGCCTACATTAGTATAACTTAAATAATTCCTCTCCTCCCTAACGTTAACTCCCCTGACTATTTATATAGAGCAAGCATATCCCCCGAGCCTTCTTTTGGCAGGCTAACAGCCAAGATCTTTGAGTCTCCTTTCATAAGGCAGATTTTCCATTCCTCGGATATCCTAGTAGCCCATCTCTGAACCTGTTCCAGTTTGATTCATCCTCTTAAAATGGACACCAGAATGCACACAATATTCCAGGTGGGTCTCACCACGCGTTATATAAGGCACTAACACTCCTCCCTTGCTGGAAATACCTCGCCCGATGCATCCTAAACCGCATTTTGCTTTTAACAGCCATATCACATTGGCGGCTCATAGTCATCCTGCTATCAACCAAAGTTGCAGCGCTGTAAAGCCTCCACCAGCAGTGCAACTCTCCAGTGTAGCCAAGCCCTGCGATTCACATGGTGACAATAAAGCTAGATAAATTGATCCATCCATCCTATATGTGGCCTGCCTAGGCTCTCTTGGAAGAAAATAATGTGCTTCCAACACCTTAACTGTCCAAGTCACTTTACTAAGGACCACTAAATGTCCCTTTCAGTTTGAAGCTCAGTTTCTAATTGGGTTCACTTGTCACTATGTAGATCACAGGCAGGTCTGTTATCTTCTTTTTTGACAACACAGATAAAAAATGATGGATTAGTTTTAGCAGGATGTGCTGTTTTAGTCAATATCTGTCTCGGCATTTTCAGAAAACAGGGAAAACATTGCCTTCTGGAGTGGAAACTCATGTTCCCATCTCCGAGATCTAGGTTCAAACAAAAACAACAAAAAAACGCAATAGAGTGTTTTAGCATTGATTTGCTATGCGCACGAGGCCTCATCTGGAATACTGTGTCCAGCCGAAGAAAGATGGAAACACCTTGGAGAGAGTCCAGAGGAGAGCAACAAAAACTGTAAGACATTTGGAAAACTTGACCTCTGAGGTAAGGTTGAAAGCATTGAGAAGGGAAGGAGGACATGATAACAGTTTGCAGATATGTAAAATTTTGTTACAAAAAGGATGGTGATCAATTGTCAAGCATAGGACAAGAGGTCATCAGCAGGGGTGGCTCTAGGCCCCAGCACACCAAGTGCGTGCTTGGGGCGGCATGCCGCGGGGGGCGCTCTGCTGGTTGCTGGGAGAGCGACAGGCAGGGCTCCGGTTGACCTCCCGCAGGCATGCCTGCGGAGGGTCCGCTGGTCGCGCTGCTTCGGTGGAGCCGTGGGACCAGCGGACCCTCCGCAGGCACTCCTGCGGGAGGTCAACCGGAGCCGCAGGACCGGCGACTGGCAGAGCACCCCCCGCAGCATGCCGCCTTGCTTGGGGCGGCGAAATGTCTAGAGCCACCCCTGGTCATCAGTTTAGTTTGCAGCAAGGAAGATTTAGGTTAGATATTAGAAAATACTAATCATGAAAGTAGTTAAGTTCTGGAATAGGCTTGCAAGGGAGATTGTGGAATCCCCAACACTGGAGGTTTTAAGAATAGGTTGGACAAACACCTGTCAGGGATAGTCTAGGTATATCCAATCCTGCCTCAATGTGCGAGGGCGGGTGGTGGGGGGAACTTGATGATCGCTTGAAGTCCATTCCAGCCCTACATTGCAATGATTCTATAATTCTTTGTCCTAAGCCATAATCACAATTCACTACCTGCCCAGCTGTTATCAGATGGCAGTTTTCTGTATTCATTATAACAGGAGGGACTTGTCATATTTAGGAGAGTTTATTTCACACTCTGTAGCTACTACAAACATATACACTGATAGGATAATTGCATTTATAGGCAAATGAATTTGATTCATCAAATCATCATTTTTGTTCAGCCAATTCCTGTCAAGAATTAGAAAATATTGATATGTGAAGAACACAGAATGCCCATATTATTATTATTATTTAATATTTACATTGCCGTTACACCAGGCAGCCCAGTGCACTAATTTCCCATCCCAAAAATAAAATGATCAGACAGCTGTCAATCAGTTATGGTCCCTCTTCTTTTGGGACCTCTTTATAAAGAGTCCAAGCAGAACAGAGTATTAGCAAAACCAAAGCAGCAAATACAAACACTAGTCTCCACAGTCATACAGCCCTGTTGGCAGAGCTCCCACTCATACCCACATATTTCTACCCCACAGCATCCCAGGCAGCTCTTTATATTCTCCAAGTTCCTTCTAAGTCATGTTTAATTGGCAGCCTCCTTAACCCATCAGGGTCTGGACTAGGGAATGTCCTTGTACCCTATCACACACCGACAGGACCCAATCAGGACAGGTCTCTGTTGTGGTAATTTCTGTACAAATACAGAAGTTTGCTAACCTCCTTACGTTTGGTTCCTGCTTCATTTTGAAGACCTAATCTGTTAGGGAAGTTAGAGTCACAATAAGAATGTCCAGGGAGACATATTGCCAGGCCAGGCTCATCAATGACCAAAGAACACAACTGGTTGGTGGTCTTCTCTAGAGGGAATGGACTTTCATTCTCCCCTGCTCAATGCACAACTTCAGTCAAACTCACAAGATATGAGGATGCATAAAGAATGGGATGGAGAATAACACTGAAAATGTAATGGCATTACATAAATGAATGGGGTAACCTCACCTAGAACACTGTGTGCAGTATTGGGCATGCCATCTCCAAAAGGCTAGTGCAGAACTTTGCATGGGACCCAGAGAAGTGTGATGAGAATGATCATAGACCTGGAAAAACTCAGGGGGAAGAGAGTTAGAAAAGATTGGGATTGTTTACCTTAGGCTGTGGCTACACAACACAACGGTGAGGAATGGCACTGCTTGCAGAATTCTGTGTCTCCTTCTCTTTCCCATTCAGTGAGACCGCACTGGTTTTGCTCCACTAGTTACAGCAAACAGAGGGATGAGGAACAGGATTTGGCCCTTAGTATTTAGCTTGCACTTACAAAAGTCATTAATTTGCATATACAATCATATACTTAATTGCACATTTTTAAATGCCATTCTTTTGAAAATTTCAGCCTCTCTTTTAATTGCTTAAGGGCACCAGATTCTCATGGTTTATTTAACAATCACAGGACAACATTATGCTCTGCTGGCCAGTTTAAGACTGTAATAGTCTGCAGTCCTTGCATACTTGTTACTTCCATCAACATTACTGGGTGTTGTGCAGCAGGTCTGAGCATAAGCTAAGCAACGGAGACCTGCTCCGAGTTTTATTATTTATATTGCTGCAGCATCTATAGGGATCAGCCCCACTGTGCTCGTCGTAAACACACATTCTGAAAAGACGGTCCCAATTCCAAAGAGCTATATCTAGTAGGAATGTTACAATCTGGATTTCTCCCCGATGTTCAGGGCAAAGGAGCACTGATGACCCACAAAGGGTGTTTAATTGAACTATATCTATTTAGGGCCAGTGTGTGTAGAAACTAAAACTAAATAGTCCCTACTGTATACTATGTATTATATAGAGTTTGCTCTATTCCTAATGCTTCTTGGAGTTTAAGGGCAGAAGGGATCCTTAGATCGTCTAGTCTGACCTCCTGTATAAGACATGACATTACATTTCGCCCAGTTACTCCTGTATTGAGCCCAACAACTAATGCTGTTGAGTCCATGTCATTCTGATAGTTTTAAAACCAGAATCACTTATTTTGAAATAACAACGTATAGTGTTTATATTGCAACAATAGACAATGATACATAAGGGAAAGTTATCCGCTTGCTCAAGCATGTTAATTCAACTAAAAAACTTTCTGGCAAAGATGATACCACTGAGACACAGGTAGTCACTAGGCAAACCGTGGGCCACATCTGAACCACCAGATGCTTTTGAATGGACCCCAAAAACATTTTATTTACTTATTAGTATTATTTTCATCTCTGAGGTCTGAACCTTCACTATCCCTTGACCAAGAAATTTAGACCTTGACAAAAAAATAATTGCCTGCCCCCACTCTGAGAGTTTGTACTGTCCGAGAACAGTGCACATGCCACACAAGGGCACTGATGCAATGTCTGCAATTGTCTTAGATATGGGTGTGGCCATAAAGTGGGGCTAGGACAGTTGCTAAAAAACAACCGTACAGGCAATGGAAGTTTCAATGCCAACCTAAGTGTTCATTCTCTGTCTGAATGCACAAACTCCTTAAACGCCTGACACAGAAAGTTTTCTGAGCAGAACCACCACCAAACAGGCTTTTAAGCCCCCTCCCCCTTTTATTTTTCTAAGAACACAAAATTGGACTCCAAAAAAGTGCATGCATAAAAGTGATCTTTTGAGATTTCACCTACGCAACCACTGAGATCTGTAAAAGAGGAAAACTGGGATTAACATATCCAAGGTCCATTTGCTTTCTGCTGCCCAGGGAGAGAGACCACTGATGTGGATTGGGCAGGCCATAACAACACAGTTGGATGGGACAAATTAGTTCTATCAAACACAGAGGATAAATGTTATAATTTTGCCTGCTTCCATGATTGTTGGCTTTTCCCCATGAAGTTAATCTAAATTAGGCCATTCGTCTCCCATGCTCATTGCTTTTGGGGAGTGAGGAGGTTGGATTTAATTAATATAGGAGAGCTGAGCCCAGTGGCAGAATCTGAGTTTCAGGGAGATTCTGCTTTATAGCCCAGTTTTCAACTGGAATGACTGAGGCACAAGAAGTGAAATGACTTTTCACTGCATGCACCGTGGACTCAGCTGGGAGTAGAATCTAGGCTCTTCTGTCTCCCAGGACTTTAAACTATGCAGCTTCCTTGTATAACAGGAGATACAAAATGAATTATTTTAAAAATAGATGAGCTTTTTTCCTGACCTTTTCAACAATTCATTTGGGTGATACATAAAATGAAAGCAACGGTTCCAACAGAGATGACAATATATACCATGCATCTCCCTCTTTTGCCTACACATGACTAAAAAAAAAAAAAAAAAAAAAAAAAAAATAATCCACACCCTCTTGGTTTTGATTTCTTTGCGTTAAAACACTGCTTGCAACTCGTAGCTCCATCTGAACCTCATTAAGAAAACCCTGCAAACATTCCTCCCCACCCCCACTTCACGTTGAACAAAAGGAATAAATTAGAGATAACTATTGTATACATGCAAAATGTCCATGGACAAATGCATTCACACGAGACCCCTAGCTCTATATAAATGTAAACATGTCCTCATCCTCAAAGGAAACCTGCACAACATCTTCAAAGATAAGCCTGGGAACTTAAATTCATAACTTTACTAGACCGCAAAAATCATGGACTTAAGATGCTGGATTTATGGTTCATCACAATAATCTGTAGCCTATTAACCCTCCTATGATTGTAGAAGTGTTAGCTGCCCACTTCACCTTGAATGGTCTCTTGCAACATGTGCTTACACCTCACCTGTTTCACCTTGCATTTAGCTGTGACACTGAGTACTTTACCCAGACTTGAAGAAGAACTCTGTGTAAGTTCGGAAGCTTATCCCACTCATCAACAAAAGTTGGTCCAGTAAAAGATATTACCTCACCCACCTTGTCTCTCTAATGTGAACAACAGCCAACAGAGATTCCTACAAGGGTTTTTTTTGAGCTGTAACAGGAGTTTAACACATTCTTACAAATAAGTATTTGATACTAGATTTCAGAATTAGAAAGTCTTGTATTGACTATATAAAAGCCTGTGCAGATAGAATTTGTAACTATAACATGGGGCCCCAAAATGTCCCATATCATAAAGAGCAAAAGAAAAGAGGAGGCGAAAGAAGAGAGATCCAACAGAAGGCATACTCTCTTTTCTAACGCCTGCCAGCCCCCATCCATTAGCCTCCTCCTTTCTTTCAAAGGAAGAGCCTGCTAATTTAAAGTAATCAGATCCCTGTTTCTTTATTAAATGCCCATTCAAAAAAATTATGGTGTGCATAATGCAGTTCCTAGCACCTTATTCAGATTCAATTACAAGAATCTGATGTCATCAACACTGTCTTATATTCATTGTACAAATACTATTGTATCTTGCACTCAGATTTTCTTCATTTTCTATACATGATCCATCAGATTGGATATTCTTTTCAATACGAAAAACTCACCGCCTGTTGAATCTATAAGTTCTAGTTCTAGCAGTCTGCTCTGTTTTCTTCCTTTAATATGTTTCAGTGTTGAAAAGAAATATAAACCTGGCAAATCCTGTAGTAGAAAATGAATTACACCAGATTATGCTGCACTACTGAGTCTGTTACTGAATAAAGCCAATTTGTTCTATGATGGGCATTTCAAATCTGCCCATTACTGAAGTACTAGCCACTATGATTACATATTACTGATGTTCTTTTTATGTTTCACACAAGAGTCTGACCATAGAGACCCTGAGTCTCATTTACACTAAGGCCTTTTCACACTACTCTGGCAGTGTGGTGGAGCCTTTAAAAGTAATTTACAGCCACTTTAAGTCACCTTGATGTTGTTCTGACAGTGGAAAGGGGCCTAAATGTAAATGACAAGCAGGCCCAGGAAGACGTATGTGATGGCCGTGCAGATGATGAAAAGCTTCATCACCAACACCATAGCATCTGGTAAATTGTGCACAGTTCAGCTGCTCCAGGGGTTGGACAGCCTAGTTAATCGGAATTTCCCTTGCTCAGATTCCCAGACAAATGTATCATGCTATGGAGGATGGTAATGTTCTTTTTGTAGATAAAATCACTCTGCTACAGACTGAGTTATCTTCCTCCACGAGAGCTACTCATGGTATTTTTAGGGGACAAATATAACTTCACTGCTTAAGTTGTAGCCCAAATTGACTATATTGGTCTTTTGGGGCTACAGCCTGCATGAGCTGGACCCAGGGGCAGCTCTAGCTTTTTTGCCACCCCAAGCATGGCAGTCTGGCTGACTTCGGCAGCTTCCTGCGGGACGTCTCCGGTCCTGTGGATTTGGCAGCTTGCCTGCAGGAAGTCCGCCTGTGCCGGGGCTTCAGTGTACCCACCACCGAATTACTGCTGAAGCCGCGGCACTGACAGACCTCCCGCAGGCATGCCACCAAAGGCTGCCTGACTACTGCCCTCGCGGGGACCAGCAGGGTGCCTCCTGTGGCTGGCCACCCCAGGCACGTGCTTGGAGCGCTGGTGCCTGGAGCTGCCACTGGCTGGACCTATCTCCATCCTGGCTAATGAAAGCCAATGGAGGAGACATTGGGTCAGCTGTATATGATGGATATTGTCAGAGTTTCCCTGTGGGAAGGAAGAGTGCCAGGTGTTCTCCAGAAGGAATTGGTGAGGCTTTACTCAGGAAAGCAGCCTCTGACAAGGACAAGCGTGCAAATATTGACTCATGTCAAATCTCCCGTTTGGAAAAAGGTCAGTGGCTTGTAGTGAACAATTTGTTATGGGATGTTCTCTGATTTCCAGGACCCCAGTGAGTCTTAATTTGAAGTACTGTACTAAGTACAGTACAGATGCTGCTCAGGCTGAGCCAGTTGATTATATCCTCCTGGGCAGGGCCGGCGCTTCCATTAGGCGATCCTAGGCAGTCGCCTAGGGCGCCAGGATTCGGGGCGCGGCATTTTGTGCGCTCCCCAGGAGCTCATGGGAAATTCCAATTCTGCTCCCGTCACGTCGCCGAAGAAGGCCCTTCTGCCGACGTGCCACGCATAACAGCAGCAGGCAATTGAGCAGCTCAATGACTGCCGCCTGCGGCATTTCAGTGGAGTGTCCTTCGGTGGCACGATGGCAGCGGAACCGGAAGCTCCTGCAAGCCCCGTGGGGAGCGCACAAAATGCCGCCTCTCGAATCCCGCCTAGGGCTCCAGAAACCCTGGCGCCGCTCCTGCTCCTGGGATGCGTGAAGAGTCACACTAATTGTTTTAGATCATCCATTGTGTTCAACAGCGCTGACCAGGAGGTAGTGACAAGCAGCTGTGCCACTCCTGAGTGGTGCAGCTCTCCCAACCTCATGTGGATTAAACCTTTATACTACACTAGTAGCGTAGTGCAGTTTGTCATGGAGCATCTGTGGAACGCTTGCCCCAGACATTGCTCACATGGAATCACGGTGGCTGGATTCCATAGGAACTTTCCATGGTGCAAAGGGATTAGAGAGGCCTGCTGCACATCTCCTAAGGCCTGCTCTGCTGTGGGTTAGGAATGTCACAGCTCCAAACGTTCACAGGAGAAGAACTCTTTTCTGCACAGTTCCTAAGGTACAGTGGCAAGGGAATCCATCATGTGGATTTCATCCAGTGCATGGGAGAAGGTATTCCAATAGCATCTAGCCAAACAGTTCTAGATTATGGAATTAAACATGCAAATGCCAATTTTCTGCAGGCCAGCAGAGCTTTGAAGTCCTAGAGAATAATTGCTCTTTTTAATTAATTTTAAACATCAAAAATGTTGAGGAAACACTATTTCTACAGTTAAGCACTCAATACAGGAAATGCCAAATTAAGAGTGCACATGCACTTCAAACCCTGTCCCTTGTGTATATACATTGACCCACTATTTTATTTAATCACATGATCGCACACTATTAAATACTATAATAAAAAAATACTTCCAACTTAATGTGCTGCACACTGTACTACCGTGACCTACTTCATGGATCCCAGAAATAGTTCATGAAATATGTATTTGTTGATAACCATAGCTTGCTTTTCATAATGTTTACACAACATACCACATGAAAAAAAAAGTGTACAAAATAAATTAAATGTGAAAATTTGCTGGCATATTTTATGTATGTGTCTGTGAATATCTGTATCTATATCTATATCTATGCTCTGTGCATTTTGGCATATACATATATGCCAAAATACACAGAGCATTTAGCTTTGTAGTTAATTGCCTCAGCCTCTGAATTATAGCTGAGGAGAACTAATCTATGGGTTAAAAAAAAATTTGACATTATTCTACATAGTGATGACAAAAATATTAAAATACCTTAGAAAATAGAGAACTTGTAGAAAAATAACTAAATCAATAACAATAGGATCATTATAATAAAATCAGTGTAAAAACATGAAAAACCATTAAAGGATGTCATGCACATATGTATATACAGTTTTAGATATTTGGTATGCGTAAGTATGTCAGTCTTCCCATTGATTTCCATGAATCTTGTCTCAGACCATTCATTGCACTGAGAATTAGTATGTAATCTTGTACTTAAAAATGGTATCATAATTTGTATGCACACAAGGTTCGACTTAAGGTTGTGGGTGGAAATATCAAAGTTAAGTGCTGAACTGTGCAATTTTCAGCCCATCTTGCAATATGATCCATGAAGAGCAATGAACGGAACTCTACAGGGGTTCAGGGTCCACCCACACAGATTGGATGGCAAGATGTTCTCAACATATTTTTTTTTTGTAATGGAACATGTATTTCTAACGCATACTGACTGCTGGAAATACCAATACATGTATTTCATTTTGGTTTTAGGTCCTTTACTGTTTTGCTTATTTTTATTTTGGCTTGTCCATTTGCATTCATTTGGCTAGCTTCTGTTTGGATACATCAGTGCTGTCCCATTGATCACAATGTGATTACACTTGGGTAGATTAGAGCAGAATACAGTCCATAGTTTATATTTCATAATAAAAAACACATGACCATGTGTTGTACTATAAAATCATGTACACAGAAGCATAATTTACTATCCTGCTTTCTCTATCCCACCAAACAATGTGAAAAGGCCTCTTTACTCATGTCATAGCACCGTGTGTCATTTTAAAGACCTTTTGAAGCCACTGAATTCCAAATAATATGTTAACTGCCAATTTATGGGACTCATTCAGGCTTAGATAGAAAAGTATCAGTTTGGCTTATATTGTTAGTGAAGTCAATAGTAACTCCTTCTTTACACAGAGAACAACATATGCGACTTCCCATTCTTTAGGGATTTCTTAGTGAGAACAGATAGATTAAAAATAGACACTCTTGGTTTTGCAATTATCTCAGAAGCCACATTAAAAAAAAAGATAAAAAGTTTTAAGTATACCACTTAATTGTCAATGGATTTTGCATCAAACATTTTCCTTGTGCCTTCTTAGCACTGTGTGATCCCTTTATAAAGAAATGGGATTTGACAAGCAAAAAAAAAAAAAAAAAAAAAAAAA
>NC_133770.1:116706354-116933413 GCF_003597395.2 Chelonoidis abingdonii
CCCGTACGGTCCATGCTGGAGCTCTTTTTGGATTTGGGACTGCATGGCCACCCGTGCTGATCAGAGCTCCACGCTGGGCAAACAGGAAATGGAATTCAAAAGTTCGTGGGGCTTTTCCTGTCTACCTAGCCAGTGCATCCGAGTTGAGATTGCTTTCCAGAGCGGTCACAATGGTGCACTGTGGGATGCCGCCCGGAGGCCAATACCGTCGAATTGCAGCCACACTAACCCTAATCTGACATGGCAAGACCGATTTCAGAGCTACTTCTCTCGTCGGGGAGGAGTACAGGAATCAGTTTAAAGAGCCCTTTATATTGATATAAAGGGCTTTGTCGTGTGGACAAGTGCAGGGTTAATTTGGTTTCATGCTGCTAAATTTGGTTTAAATGCATAGTGTAGGCCAGGCCTGTGACAGGGATGCTTGCACAAACAACAGCATAAAGAGAATTAGGATGAGAGCTCACTTCCTGTAAGTTTAGTTTTGGACAAGAGTTTCAGGGGGTGGGGAGTAGAAAGGGAGAAATGAGCCAGGCAACAGGAATGGACACTCAGCAGTATCCTTGGTGTGAAGTCAGGCTGGGTTAGCCAAGATCCAAGGTCAGGCTGCAAAGATGATATTTGCTGAGTCCTAGTTCCCTTCTAAACCAAAAGCTTCCAATGGCACCATTTGTTACTTTTTTTTTTTTTTGCTGAGCATTAGTTTTCTTCTGACACTACATAATAAAGGTGTGAAACCCAGGAGACCTGGCAGAAGATAGATATTTAGATCCTAGTCCCAGTCATATGACATGGATCATTATCCACTAACTTCAGTGGCTTTGGTCACAGATTCCAAGAATTTACCTTTGCCAGGAGACTCTGCAGGCTCCAGTACCAATAGCTGACACACTGTGTATGATATTCCACACGAATCAGGTGGCCTTTCACAAAAATCCACCACCACTTGTGTGTCGAAGATGGTCTCTCATTTCCACCTACGTCAATCATTACATTTAGAAGTATTTTTCCTCAAGCCCCATTCATTATCAGGGGAAGCTGATTAATCATTGAGAAGGCTACTAAGTGAATAGGTCTAAGCCAGTCTGCAAAACACCTATATTATTTGTAGCACATTGATGTCTAATGCCATCCTATCACTTTCCACCCAGAGCATAAGTGGATTAAACTCTGCAAACACTCACCAGTTATAAGCTATTGAAAAATCCCAGAAACAGCACAATGGAAGAGCACTTTCCATCCATTCTCAGACAACTTCAGTGGCATGTCTCAGAAACCTCAGGCTACCTGAAAGGAGCCATTCACACTTTCATGCAGCAACTCCCCATGGATTTGGCTTCTAGATATAATCCTCATTTCAGGAGAGAAGTCCTACAAGTGTTATTCAAGTAAAACTCCTCAGTCCCATCTCCTTCAAGTCTGGCCACTCCTCGTTAATCAGCTGCAATGGGGAATGGATCCATGCAAGTTTTGCTTGAAGAAGAGATAATGGTTGCTTACCATAGTAAGGGTGGTTCTTCAAGATGTTTGCCTTCACTGATGAGTGCTTCCCACCGTCCTTCCCCCGCTGTTTCCAAGTCTTACTATAGATTCTTGCGTTAGTGGAAAGAACCAAGCGGCTGTTATGTCCTAGGGTGATGAAGTGAGAGGGCTCAGGCAGGGTGAGTGCACATCCCCAGCAGACGCTTCTATCAAGAAAGTTTGGCGCTTACATGTCCAACATGTACTCATTGCTTACCACAAGCATCCGTGCATCTGTAACCCTTCTTCCAGATGGCTAACAGCAGCAATAAGGACTGAGTTCAAATATGTAGAGTTTCCCACTGAAAACTTACATACCTAACCAATCTGAGCTCCCACCCAGAATTCCTGAGATCACTAAATATCTTCCCTCAGAACCCTTAATAGGTAATACTGTTAAACATTGAGCCTATATAAAAAACAAGGAAAGCTTTATCAAAGGACAAGGGAACATGGGGTTGATATGGAGATATACAGCAACAATCTATATTAAACAAACAGAAAAGTTATATTATTAAGATTGCAAAATGAAGCATTCAATTGTTAGGAAATGCCAGTATTTAGGTTGCTTGCGCAATCTTAACTCAGCTTCCTTGTGCAGTGTGTGCATTATGATAGTCTTTGATTATATGACCACATTCTTTTTCTCCACAAGACCACTGCCTCCTTCAGTGCACAGAATGGATGGTGCTCAATTAATAAGCAGCTATTCAATATTTTGTTTTCTCTTTGTTGTTTGACAACATGTGGCCCCTGACTGCACACTGATCAAATCCTGCTCTGAAAACAGAATGATTTATTTCCTCGTATTTTCTATGGTGAGGTATCTGAGAGCTTCACAAACACTAATTAATTTGTTTTCACAATTTCCTTCTGAGATAAGTGAGTATTCTTATCTCCAATTTTACAGATGGGAAACTGAGGCCCAGAGAGAGAGATTAAGATAAAAAAATATTCACTGATTTTGGGTACCCAATTTGAGATGCTTAAGACCTGATTTTTCAGAGTATTTAGCATTATATGAAACTGTGTTCAAAGAACAGGTTACCCTGGCTTCAGGTGCAGTCATGAATGCTAACCACAGGTACAAATAAGGCCCTAGAGTTTCAAGACAGGCTACAGAAAATGAGGAACATACAACTAGTGACCACCTGTGAAGAGTTTAGTTGCAATGCACCACACTGGAATTCAGTGGCAGAGGCAGGATAGAATCCAATTCTGTGGGACAGCATTCAACTGCCTTAACACAAGATAATCCTTCCTCTTCCTACAAGTCCCTACCTCATTCACCATACACCTTCCAACTTCTGCAACAAATGAGGCAGGGGACCTACAGACAAGAGTCTCCTTTACTACATAACCTGATTCATCATCAAAACGGGTCCATTCTGTGTACTGAATAGGTCAGGAGAGATGTTGAAAAAAAAAATAGTATATAGGGTATTGTGTGTGATTTTCAAGGTTTTTAAGAAAGCAAGCTGAAAAAACAAATTCCATCATGAGGCATATTGACACATGCGGGACATCAGCAGGGTTGAAATCTTTAGACCTACCACACAGACCTCTGCCACTTAAGCTAACAGAGTAGTGATACCAGTAGTATGTTATCATTCTCTATGGGACCAGCACTAGAGGGGACTGAGACACTTGGCCAGTGGGTTTCACAGATATTTGCTGTCAACAGAGGTCTGAGGAGATTCAAGAATCTTGGGTTCCGTTTCAGGCTCTGCAGTGGAGTGCACTTTAGTGGGCACAGACTCTTTTGCCCACTCCCTCTAAGCAAGAACCCCTGCTACCCCACTCCTGTCTCTGCCACACTCGTGGTTCTTTGTTCCATTCTCTTTGCATAGCCAGTTCCAGTCTTTACTCTTCAGGTTTCTCATGCTATTCCCAGGCACCTTGTACAGCAAGTCCTAGTCTCAGCCCTCTGGATACTCCAGTCCCAGCTCTCCTTGTCCAGTCATTCAGCCTCAGCTCACCTCCTTGTCCCCAGTTTCCTGCCCAGTCAGTTAGGGTTCTCCACATTTCTTCCCAACTCTCACATTAAGATTCCCTTTCCCTTCTTCCCCTGCCAGCCTCAAGTTACAGTCTCCCCAACAGGCTCTTTGTCACAATCTACTTCTCTTCCTCTCCCAATTCATGTCTGGCTCTTGTTCCCTCTACATTTGAATCAGGAAGCTTCCTCCCCTGCACTGGCTTGATCCAGCAAGGGAGGAAGGGGGCCATTAAAAGCACAGGAGAGACAGTCTCCTAGCTCTCAGTTCAGGTTCCCAGACTTAGCTCTGGACCCAGCATGGCCAGCAGCAACCACGCTTGCAGGGAAACTCTTGCCCAGCCCAGAATGGATATTTGAAAAAAACTTCGGTGATCTGGCAGACATCTGCAATGGAAAATCTCAGCCCAAACAGCTGAAGTTTGGCAATGTTATAAACAACTGAAGCCAGGGTCTTCTAATGGAGAGTTTTGGGCAATCTTAATAATAGGTAGTGTTGCAGTCCTGCATATAATGAATGATAAATAAAACACTCTCTTAGGTAACTTGACAGTAGTTTGTTAACATGGCTCCCCAGCTCCATTGTGAACATTCAATAGTCAAATGTATCTTTACCACATCAGGTTTCAGAGTAGCAACCGTGTTAGTCTGTATCCGCTAAAAGAACAGGAGTACTTGTGGCACCTTAGAGGCTAACAAATTTATTTGAGCATAAACTTTCCTGGGCTACAGCCCACTTCATCAGATGCATAGAATGGAACATGTAATAAGATGTTCTCTGTGTATATATACGTTCTTACTATACGTTCCATTCTGTGCATCTGATGAAGTGGGCTGTAGCCCAGGAAAGTTTATTCTCAAATAAATTTGTCAGTCTCTAAGGTGCCACAAGTACTCCTGTTCTTTTTACCACATCATTTTCCCTTCCCCATCTTCTAAACCCCACTCAGAATTTCGGTAGTATAGTCCTAGTGTTCTGAGGTACAGACAGGCAGGCCTGTCTCCAGTCCCTTGCAAAATGCTGCCTGGTTCCACCCTGAGCCTTCACTACCTAATCCAGCAATAGCAACTTCAGCTCTATTTAGTGGTGGGGCAGGATGGTCCTTACCAAAAGTTCATGAAGCATTGTTGCCATCTCTTGCAACTCTACCAAAGAGCCCTCTTGGCATTGCATCCCATTGGCTCTGCCTCATCTTCTATCAAAGAGCCATCCCAGAGAGGATGGATAGCTCAGTGTTTTGAGCATTAGCCTGCTATACCCAGGGTTGTGAGCTCAAATCTTGAGGGGGGCCACTTAGGGATCTAGAGCAAATACCTGTCTGGGGATTGGTTCTGCTTTGAGCAAGGAGTTGGACTAGATGACCTCTTGAGGTCCCTTCTAATGCTGATATTCTATGAAGTGGTGGGGAACCAGTGACCTATAGAACCCATGAGTAGTCTTTACTACAAGATAGGAGCCTTTTTCTTTTGTCTCCTCACTCTTAGAACTGTTCTACCACACAATCAATTGTGAGTTTGTGAATATGGTGACTCCCGAAGTGTCACTGGAGGAATTCTGGATGGAAAGCTTATGCAAATGAAGCTCTCTCTGTAGCTGCACTTCACCCTGTTAACCAAGAGATGGGGCAGAGTGGCCCCTACTCGAGGGCTTACATCAGCTGGGAGAACCACAGTTATTATGATTAATAACCTTTCACCACCATTATCCGAATCACCAAACATTAATCAGGAAGAAGGACTTGTTCATCCAAGCCTTTCAGAAGCTGTTCATTACATGGGTCCAAGGGAAAGGAACCTTCTGATATCTAAGTAGCTGAACAATAACTAAATGAAACCAGGAAGGCTGCGTACCACTAATAAATCAAACAAGCCAATACAAATCAAGTAGAATATAAAGCAGTGGATGTGTACTTGTGTTCAGCACCAAGGCTGCATTCATGTAGCTGTCATTTGAAATCATGTATTGATTACACTGCCAGAGGAGAAAAAACCTCAAAACACTCAGGTTAAAACAAGGAGGAGGAGAGAAATAAAAATAGACTCTTATAAGCTGGGGTGGGTTGAAAATAGAATAAAAAAGTATTTTTGAAAGTATGACCTGGGTCTCACCTGGTTGTGAACAATGGGCCAGATACTAGAATTCAGTCTGCTCAGCTGAGCCAGCCAGTACAGAAATCAGCTCGTCTAAGGGCTCTGCTCTGGAAGCCATTCCCTGAATTGTATGATCCCTTAATGGACTTCCTGGGGTGGACTATGGCCAGATTTTCAAAGGTAATAAAAACATCTAAAGATGCTGACAGGCATTTACTGGGACTTTCAAAACCTCCTAAACAAATTAGTCACTTTACTCTCATTGATTTCAACCTGCTAACTTGCTTAGTCTCTCTAGAAAACCCCACTAGGCACCTATCTTCATTTTTTAAATAACTTTGAAAATCTGGCCCTCTGTCCTTTCTAGTTTGCAACAACAAGATTTTAAAATATATCAGAATTTTAGCAAATGTGTACATACATTTTAAACAACACAACCTGCTGGCAAAGGCGAGGTGCAGTGTGATAAAGGTGTCCTCCCCACTTCCAGAGCAGGGCAATTTGACAATTCTTGGGAGTGGTTCGGAGTTTTTGAGAGTGGTTTGGAGCCCTAAGGGAGATTTCCTGGGTGCATCTGAAATGAATACTTTGTGTGCATTTCTCTCATGGGTGGCGGGTGAATGTGCCCTTGGGGAAGGCTAGCTTCTGGCCCCTCCCCCTCTGCCCGAGGCCCCACCTCTCCTCTTCTGTGCCCCCTCCCTTGCTGGAGGCCAGAACATCCCCCCTCCATGGCCGCTGGCCTCCTGCATGCTTCCAGCCCCAGTGCATTGGGCAGATGGCATGGCCAGAGCGGCCCCAGCCCTGGAGTGCTGGGCATGTGCTGTGACTGGAGCATCCCAGCCCCAGCACCAGAACTGAGGGTGTCCTCAGTCCTGGAGCACCATGTGGGCAGCATGGTCCCAGAACCCCCAAGATGGACAGGAGGCATGACATGGCCCCAGCCCCAGGATCTTGTACTCCACAAGTAGTGCCATTGCCCAAATAATTCTATCAAATACCTTCAAGCTCACAATAAATCAAACAGATACTGCGATATGAGTCATGGAAAGAAAGATATTCTTCCTTTGTCAATATTCCATGAAAGCACAGCAGAAGAATATTAACTGAAAGCTTCTGATCACTGTTTCTGTGACATATAGCATAAATCGATGGAGATGGACAAATCCCTTTTGGAGCGAAGTGCGTTCCACCATTTTCAAGAGAGCTACAGGCAGGCTGAAGCAAACAGGCAAGCCAACCATGATATAAAACAGGGAAGGGCTGCAGGTTTGGAATAAGTTAGTTTATTGAATATAAATATGTAATCTCCAAATTGGATTCTTGAAACTGAATCCTTTTGAATTTCAGAAGAGGCAAGGTTTGGGTTCAAATTCCAAAATCCCAACTCACCTCCCTTACAATCTAGTTTTAGATAAGGTCCAAAACTGGAAAGGGCTTTTTTTCTACAGGCCAGATACAACACAATTCCTGTCACAACAGTTGATTTTTTCTTTATGTGGGGGCGAAGAACCCTCATTTTTGTGTGTGTGGTTGGGGGACCTTAACTGACAACAGTAGCTTGAAACCAAACTGGTATTTTGGACCTGATTTTGCCTCAGCCCCCAACCTTAGCCCAAACACAGTATTTCTGGCCCACCTCCAATATAAATATACATAAGGTTGCATTTTAATAAGATTACTCTATGGTTTACTCTTTCTTCCTGGGAAAAAATTAGCAGGTGTCAGTCAGTAATCTGGAAAGATCACACAGTCTGGCTGAAAGGACAGCTTAAAAGCTTGTGACCATACCAACAAGTATCACAGTTAATTGTCAGACTTATCAGTGATTGGTCTGTTTCATTGTGAGGATCACACTTCATGTGCTGACCAAGGTCCACCATTAGTGGATCTTTATTAAGAAACGTAGAGAAACATGAAAAGACCTACAGATGCACCGAAGTTTAAACACCACCGAAGTAAAATACAGCTTCCAATGCTCAGTTTTTTAGTTCACAGCATTCTTTTTCTCATTGTGCAAAGCAATATTTTTCTATCCATACCTGGTGATGCAACCACTGCCTGATTCATCATTCAGTTACTGCAGGGTTTGCAGAGAAGGCGATTTGTGAGATTATCCATCTTCCTTCATATGCATCATAAAAATACATTAATAGCTACTTTAACAAAGCAGCTGCAATACTGTAAATCCTTTTGCCTATTAACATAAATCATGTTCCCCCTCTCCCCCCGCAAAATTACACTGGTAAGCACAATTCCTACATACATGTTACTTGAGTGACTTTTTCAAATGATGAGACCTTACATCTTCCAGTAGGGAACATGCTCCCATATCACCAATTATTCACCCGAGCTACTTCTTGGAAACAGAATAAACATTTCAGCTATCGGGCCTCACATTCACTATTTCACAACTTAAGAAAAGGGCTTATAAATTATACAAAATGAGCAGCAGGCTCACACTGAATTTTTTCCCTTAAAAGTCAGGTGGGAGATTTCACAACATTCCTGATTTCCATAACCAACCAGCAGCTGGAAGTGTTTTCTCCACCACTCGTGTATCAATTGTGAATGATGACTAACACAAATATTCTGACATTTGGAACTTTGGGCAGGTGAAAACTAATCTTCCTCTTTGGAACATGGAAATAAGTGTATTTGAGTGTTAACGGAATTAAAAGACTGCCAATTGGGAAATGCTGGCCAAGGGACTTCAGTTTATGACTGTTAATTTTGCACTATTGGATATAGAAAACAGAGATTCATGCAGACAGTGCTCTGCATTTTAAAATGTTTTACATTTATAAATATGTACAACATGCTCTCTAGACGAATGTATAGAATACATACAGACAAAATAGTAGATACTTTTAATTCAGGAGCCCTTACCTACATACACTTTGGCATGGGGCATCTGAAGACCACACACAAAAACCATTGAACATAATTTTTTTGTTGCCATTGTTCTGTCACCTGATTTTTGAACTCTTAGGAGAGAGCCCCCTGTATCTTTTCCTTGCCTCTGGACAGGAAGCTGAGTTGTTGTAACAAAAGGAAAATTTTATGCCACATTACTCTCCCCTGACAAGCAGGAGAATTACATTTCTGGGGAAAATCCTCTGCTATTACAAGTGTGGTTTAGATGACCTTATGACACTAATATATTGAAATCCAGTATGGTAAAACCATTTTCATTTAACCACTGATGGTCCCTATTTAGGTACAAGGGGATGGTAAATAATTGTGTCATATATCTTAGAGCTTGGAAATCATGTTTAGACGCATACCATATTGGCAGCAGAACTTACTTCCATGCTAAATTTATCAAAGTCACCTACCCTGTTCCAATTTTAAATCAAAACCAGGGTTCGTCTGGAGCGTCTGCGGAGCAGCTCCCCTATGCCTGTTTTGCATCCCAAGAGGAAGACCATTTCAGTTCAGGGATCAATGAATTCAGTGGCAGTGGAGGGAATCCAGCATCTCTGAGGAGGTGCTTAGTACCTGCTGGTAACTGCTTTTCAAGTCTAAAGGCACCATTATGCTCACTTATGACCCTGCCAGCAGGTAGGGGATCTTGGAGGACAACTACTGCACTGGTGGGGTGCAAAATAAACTTTATTAAGAAAATGCAAAAACAGGGAAAATTCAATAATGAGGGGTATGGGGTTTGTTAAGGTAGACAATTGGGGAGGAGTTTCTTTTAGTAAATAATATAGGGGATTTCAATAGTGGGGTACAACACAGTGGGGTACAATACAGTTGGTAACCGATTAACACTGAAATATAAATGTAACAGGTAGCTAACAATTTCTTATGTAAAGGGTGTGTTACAGCAGCATATAACCAACTAACAGTTATGGGAAAAATGTGTTAAATATCCAACAACTCTAGGGTAAAAGTGTGTCACAGTGGTATAATGTAAAATGTGAGGTGTGTTAGAGAGAAAAAGGGTAACCAATGGGGTTTTATGCTAGACTTTAGTAATACAATTGAGGTTGGGGCAGTAGGAGCGGGGTGAATTGAGGTTTAAAAAGGGGAGAGAAAGGCGTGGGGGAATGAGTTGGGGGATGGGGGAAGAGGAGCACGTGAGCAGAGAGCAGAGGGAGGTTTAAACTCAGGGAGACACAGAGAGCAGACAGGCTGCAAGTTTTAAACAGTGACTGGGGAGCTCTTATCGGGATCTAGACTTAACCACAATTATACAGAACACAGCAAATCTTATCTATGATCTAACTTAACAAGACTACACAAATTAGCAAGTAACAGAACACAATGCAACAATTTTTAAACCTAACTTACAGAGCACAATACAAACAATTCTCTAAACCTAACTTAACCACAGCTATGCAAAATGAAATTACAACTTATCTAGACTAAGAACCTGATTCTAATAGGTGCACCTTAGCAGCAGTGGGGGGGGGGGCTGCAAGCTGGCAGCCCAGGATCCAGCTCCCAAGGAAGCCAAGGGATGGTGGCTGCAGCAGTGGATACAGCTGAAAGCAGAGAGCCCCGAGGCAAAGCCCACAGGAGCAGAGCTTAGCAGCGGCACAAACTTATTTTTAGCGGCAAAGTGCCGCGGAGTTTAGGAGAGGTTTTAAGACACAGACCAAGGTTTAGCTTGAGTCTGTGTGCTGGGGAGACAGAGCCAGCAGCTAAAATAATAAAATAAAAGTATAGAAAGTTTCACAGAGGGATTCTTACCAGCCCCAAGGTAGCAGCGAAGGCAGAAGCAGCAAGAACATCAGAAGGCTAGGTACGGTCTCGATAATCAGGAGATCTCTCAGGCAGCAATTCGTTCTTCGTGGGAGGGGGTTTAAAAATGGGGTATGCTCAAAAACAAACGAGAGCGGAGAGAGGGCCCCCAAAGACCCCTAGCTGATCAGACCAGGTGGCAAAGCAAGGACCTTCTCTGGGGTCTGATCAGAAAATGTCTGGTTTTAAAGGCAAACTTAGGCAGTTTCCCACCAGTAGTACTTTTGATTGGCTCCTCTTGATACAGGGGAGGAGAGGAGGCAGGGAAAACCTGCAGGTGAGCACAGAGACATGCCTGGGCAGAGTCCTGTGCAATAGGTGACTCAAAAGCACATGAGGCCTATGACTCATGCCCAGGATCTTAAAAACACAATAGGTCTTGCAGCTCTGGACATTGCCCTACCCTACACCAAGCCCAGGTTTAACAAGGTGATAACAGGACTAACCCTTTGAACAGGGCAGTGGTCCCACTTAGCACAAGTGGCCATCCCTTTGAGAAGGGCAATGGCTCTTGGTAAACAACTTTAAGGGGCCCTCCCTTTGAGAAGGGTGGCCCTGGTAAACAACTTAACAGCCAGGGAGGGGCGGCCACAGGAGGAGAACAAAATGGAGTATGGGGACAGCTGTAAGAAACAAAATGGAATAGGGGGATAGCTGTAACAGACAACTTAAAGGGCAGCTATCCTCAATTTTCCCCAGTTCTTCACTTGGTCTTTCCCAGCAAGGAAGATCCTTTTGAAGCACTGCAGGAGAGCAGAGGAAATGGATGATTAATATGACCAGCCCTCTCACAGTGGTAGAATACGGAGATTTCTTCCCTCATTCCCTAATGGGTGAGTAGGGCTGGGAAGGGAGCAGGGGAAGGAGGAGCTTCATCTTCTATTTTCTTTTCACTTCTTTCCCCATAGGGTGTTCCACCAACAAGGCAAAGCATTGTCTGGGAGCGCTGGATATAGCTGGAGCATTCACAGCTCACATGGTCTGTTTTCTTTGGCCTGACCTTTCCCAGCATCCCATTCTGCAACTTTTCTACTGCCACAACAGTTGAGAATTTTTTGTGGGAGAAGGGAATGTGTGTTCCATATTTCCTTCTCCAGATGCCATTTGATCCTGATACATGAGGTAGGGGAGAAAGAAGGAGGAAAAACCAGCTATCAGTTCCCTTCCCAGATGGCTTGGGAATGGGAGAGACAGCACGCCTCCCAAAGAAGGCACACAGCCTCAGCAGGCAGGAACATGATGTGCTGGGGTGGGGGAAGACACGAATTAAAACACTCGCCACTTTTTTTAAATGGTTCATTTTGTGCCATTGCTGATTCCCCCACATCTATTCTTTCTTTCTTTCTTTCTGAACACTGTACAAAGCCTTGTAGACTGAGGTAAACTGTTTAACACCTTGCTTAAACTAATTTAACAAAAGCTAAATAAATGTAAGTGCATCTACGGTAGGAGTTTGCACAGGTTTAACTTGATTGAGTTTAATCAGTTCATTTAAGCCAGTAATACTATTTGCAGATTTGGGACAGGCAGGTCTAAACCTGCCTCATCCCCTCAACTAAGGGGAGGAACCGCTAAGCCCAGGCCACAAAGAGTACATGGGGCAACACCAGCGGAAAAAAACAAACAAAAACAGGAATAGGATTGAGGTCAAAAGTTGAAACTCAGGGAACCACAAAGGGAAACCAAACAAAGGACTCCAGAGAGCACCTATTGCTCCTCAAAAGCATCTAAGGCAGAGGTTCCCAAAGTTTCACAACCTATGAACCCTTTCACTAATATGTCAAGTCTCACAAACTCCTAAAAATGAATTTTTCCAGGGATTTTCTCCTTTACCTGAGTATAAATTATAAAAGTAGTGATCTTGGAAATATAACATTTGTTTTTTACATGCTTATTACACACTATTTATTATTATCTATCATTACAGTATTTTTATTACATTATGAAAATGGCAACACTCTTCCAAGATCTCACTTTCGTAGCTTGTATCACTTTGAATAAGCCAGTTATAAGACAAGGCTCCTACGTTTCATCAAGGAGTATCAGATATGAAACAGCATGAAGGTATTAAGAAGCCAACCCAAATTGTTCCTGATACACAAGCATTCAGGTCTTGAGCAGTCCAGGCAAACAACGCACGTTACAACAAAGCTTAAACTTGTTCTTCATAATAATTTTAAAACCAATACTAGCTGCCTATTTAATTTTAAAAACAGCAAAAAATATCCACCTCCCTTTCCATTTCTTATAAGGATTCTTGAAGTTTAAATCTCCTTAGCATGATAGATATGCTTGCTTTGATCTGCCAAGCTCTTGGAAGTCCAGAGGCTCAGGGCTGCTGGCCCCGTGCTGCCTGGGGTCTCTAGGGACAGCTCTGTCAGCCATTAGGGAATTTTTTTCCTGAGAACTCCCTGTAATATTTCAAGAACCTGTTTTCGGAATCACTGATATAAGGAATCAGTGGACACTGCCCCAGAGAACTCTGCCCAGAGGCTCGATAAAACAGGGAAACAGAAATAGGCCCCACAGTAGCTGAGCCCCACCCAATTCAGTTTCCAGTGATGGCTGGCCATCTTGGCCAGCACCGGGAGAGGGTTGACGAGGCAGTCCCACGACTATGTGGGGCCACAGATGGAGTGTGCAAGAATTAGGAGGTGTGGGGAAAAGTGCTCATGGAGGAGTCACCAACTAATATCCCTGGCAGGCTGTGGAAACAGAGTAGAGTACACCAGGATTCCTCACCCTCCTCAGATGCAACAAGTCCCACCCACTTGGCCTTGGGGTGGGACACAAGTGAGGGAGTAGATGATGTAAGACATGAGTCAATACAGAAGTTCTTTGGGAGCCCAACTGGATGTTGTGTGGCCAGCTCAGGTGGCACACTGGGGGAGACTCATGGAGCAGAGGCCCACTGATCAGTTCTGAAGGACCAAGAATGAGGAGCTAGCAGGGAGGAGCCTCCTGCAGGACCCACTCAAGGAAAATGAGAGAAGCAGGAGGCAAGACTGCCCTCATCTTCTAGAGCACATGACAGGGGATGCACAGGGTGGGCATCTCCATGCACTGGCTGAGCACTGCAGGGGTCTGTCCAGTCCCTCTGATATAGCACAGCAGGTCTCAGATTCTGGTGACACCACCAGGACCATCCCCCACCACAGAAAGAGGGATTCTGCAACCTGCACACAAAGATGGGGAGTTTGTAGCAGGGTTTCTATGAGGAGGTCCTCCCCCTCGGTGGCCGCTACAGACCTGGTTGCTGAAACTAGCTTCCAGGTCCTGAATAAAAGACCAGCAGCTAAGAGACATCTCGGAGGAAGATTAAGCCAGTAGGATAGACAAGGCCTCAGGACTCAGTTTTGTTGGGTCTGCAGTGGAATGTCCCTTACAAAGTTCTCTCTGACTATCTCAATATGACTTCTCGCAATAAAACCTTTAATTTAAGCTCTTTGCCAAACTACTGTCATTCCTTTCTTCTTCGTGTACAGAATAAAAATGAATCTGTTAGGCTTCAGCATGTGTTTCTCTTGAAAGAAATGAGCAGAAACATTTTAATTTTCAATCAGCATTTCTGGTGGGTGAACACAATTAAGTGCCATGAGACAAAATATCTGTTATAGCTTAAGGGTACAGAGTGAGACTAAATGTACCAAATAAAAAAGCCAGTCGAGTGAATTGTTAAAAACTTACGCTGAAACCAAAGGATCTTTAAAAATTATATATACCTTCCTCAAGAACTCAATGGGACTATAGAAGACAACACTAGAAGTCAACTCAAGGCAGCTTGCACAAGTGGCCATCAAGTGCAGCATATACCAAGGTGATGCACTGTCCCCGCTGCTGTTCTGCATAGGCTTAAACCCCCTCAGCCAGATAATCACAAGGACTGGATTATGTACAGTGTGTCAGGAGTACAAACTACACATACAGACCACCTCCTACAGATAGAATCAAGGCTATAGCAAGAATGAACGAGACATACGACTCGCTAATCAACACCTGACGCGGATCTAAGTGGAGAAATCAGGAATGTCATGGACGGAGAGTGGCTGGAATGTAGTGAAGAGAGGAAGGTAAGTCAAGACGATGCGGTGGAACACCACCAGGCCACACTAGCAACAACAGACCACTACAGTACTTGCGTCCCACAGTCAGCATAGCAAACTACGAAGAGGCAAGGAAAGACAGCAACATCCAAGTATCACCAAAGGATACGACAGCGTCCTGAAAGCCAGCTCTGTGAAGCGAGAGAGTGCGAGTCGCTCAAAGATATGGCCTGCCGTCATCAGATACATGCCTGTAAACGCAGCGGGTGTTGCCGGGGCTGACCCTCTCTCGTGAGGAGGAGCCACACGGCCTCAACCTGTTGTCGAGGCCTTGGTCCTCAGAACGCAGTCCACCGTCCAGGAGCTCTGTCCCTGTGGATAGGACCTGTGCAACGAGCACAGTCAAAGGGGCCCAGCCCTTGGTCGGGCGGGGCACCAACACACAGGATATCTCAGCTCTGGCGCCCTTTATTCAGGGGGGGGAAGCTGTCAATGTTCAGGTAGCTCGGGTCCTTTGGGCAGAACCAAGCATGGCACAGTCAAAGGAGGGCCAGCCCCTGGTTGGGCGGGCACCAAACCAAAGGTATAGCTGCCTCCGTTTAGATGGCCTCCTTGGCCGGGGAGAGGGATTTGCCACCAAGATGATGGTGCAGGGGAACGGCCCCCCTCCCTGCTTTCCTGTACGGTGTCACCGCTGCAGGTGGTCAGTGGGGATCCTGACTGCCACACACACTGCATGGTACCAGAAAGTCTGCTGCCTGATGGGGTTGGCTGCCCCCGGGTACTTCCACTATCCCCCTCCGTGCTACCTGTCGTGAGTGTCAGCTTCAGGGAAGTCCCACAAATAGGTTCCTCGCAGCTAGGGCTGGCGGCAGTCCGGCAGCTCCTCCAGGAAGGTCCGGCCAGGCTGCTTGGCGGGTCCTCGGGACCGTAGCAGGGACAGGAGGGCTTTGGCAGCTCCTTGTTGTAGCGAGTGCGGGAAGCTGTGGCCAGTCGGAGCACCGCCCCCGCTCAGCAGCTTCCCAGTCAGGAGCACCTGCTGGCAGGTCTGCTCCTGGGGCACTGGGCTCCAACTGGGGTTGGTGCCGGCTTTTCACTCCAGGTCGCCACCTGACCCTCTGAGGGGCGGGAACTTCCGCTCAAGGCCCCGCCCCTATCGGATGATGATGGGCTCGAACCCCCCTGGGAAGAGAGGGAGCCAGCAGCCTCGTACACTGCCGGTATAGTGGAGCTGGCAAAGCGAGGACATGGAGGCTGCCGATGTGAAGACCTGGGAAGCTTCCTCACAAGCACGGGGTTCCACCCCATAGTGCCGAACACCAGGAGACGGTTGCGTTTTACCGCCGGAAAAGAAGGACTTGGGCGGGCTTGGGTGACGTCAAAAGCACTGTCCTGGACCACGAAACCCGGAACATTCAGGCAGTTTTACATCTGATTAAGATGGCCTCCACAAAGATGAGCTTGGCCTGAGGCGGATTGAAATGCAGAGAAATCAGAGGGTCGATCAGCAGACATCTGGAGGACCAACAGATAAGTAAGTGTCATGGAAGATCAAGCACTCCTGCGCAATGGCGAATTACCAGTCCAACAGATTAGCTAGTGTGGCATGACATTGGGGAAAATCTAACCAGTGGCTTTGGCCTAATAGTAACTAAGGACTAGAGTAGACAAAGCACCTGATGTCAGCTGTATCATAGCCAGCACATAAGGACACAGGCACTGCAGTCACCAGATCGCAATAAAAGATCCAGGGTCAATACCCACCACGCTAGAGAGGATACCCGAAGCGTTGCAGTCTGTTTTGCAGTCAAAAACAGATTGATTGGCCCTTTCTTTCAGCTGGGGGAAAGGGGGGGTGGGGGACGGGAGGGGCGGGGGGACAGGGGTTTCCACACATGTGCAGAGAAATAAAAGATTGTGCAGCCGTAGGTGACAGCAATTTACATCTGAACACACATCAATTGGCTGGTATTGTATACGAAACATCTGCACAGCGTATGCGGCTAGACCCTCCCAAGACCAGATGGGATATTCCCCAGACGGTTTGGAGGAATAGCAGGGCTACAGATCTGTGGGACTTCCAGATGAGGGGACGGACAGGCTAGGACTGTGGAATCAACCAGACAATAACTGGTAGATGTAATTGCCAAGGCTCAGGAAGATCTAACTTGTTGGTGGTGATAGACTATAGCCCTAGTGCCACCCTAGCTGCCAAGCAACTTCAGTTGAAGACGGAATATATGCAGTTGAAGCTGGAGCTAGTCACTAAGGCCCTGCAAGGATGATGAGACTAGGTGAGGTGGCTGGATACAGTGTGTGGTCGGGAGATGGCCAAGAGTGCCCGAACGTGGGTGGGTGCTCCGGGACCTCGCGTGTGGTGTGGTAGTAGCAGCTGGCGGTGGGACCTTGTGCACTCCTAGTACTGGGTGAGTGGACCTCGCAACAGATTCCTAGAAACGACATCAGAGCTCTCTGTCCAGAAGAGTGCAGTGCTAGGAACAGCTAAGATACTGCGCAGAACCCTCAAACTCCCAGGCCTCTGGTAGAGGACCCGAGGTTGAGGAAGACACATACCATCCATAGGGGTGAGAGGGGAATTTTTTTTTTCAGGATAATTGTGAAGTACATGTTCACCTTGGTTTTTATGCACAAGCAGGCACGTCCTGCCTGTGTTCGCAACACATGGAAAAATACCCATTTTGGTACATGGATGCTATGTACATGAGTGGCAGATGAAGTTTCCCCTTGGGGAAGCTAGCCTCCTGCCCTACCTTGTCCAGCCAAGGCCCCACCTCTTCTAGATGAGGCCACACACCCACTTGCTGCTCTTAGCCCTCCATGGCCCTGGCCAGGGTGGCGGTGGGGGCTGAGAGCTCAGTCAGGGCTATGGAGGGGGGGTTTGAGAGCTCAGCCCCAGCCAGGGTTTGGAGAGCTCTGCTGTAGTCCTGGCCAGGGCTGAGCTCTTGGCCCTATCTGGAGCTCTGAGCCCGAAGCCCTGTCTTGTTCTACCCCTTCGACTCATGGCCCTGCCTATGGCCCCACCCCATTCTGCCCCTTTTTTCACACCCCTGACCAACAAAAGTTTTACTGACAAAAGTGGTAGTGCAGACAAAGCCTAAATTAGGTGCTACAACTCAAGGAAGAGATCTTGGAGTCATTGTGGATAGTTCTCTGAAAACACATCTGCTCAATGTGCAGCAGCCGTCAAAAAAGCAAACAGAACATTAAGAACCACTTGGAAAGGGCTAGATAGTAAGAGAGAAAAAGATCATATTGCCTCTCTGTGAATCCATGGTACTCCTACACCTTGAATAAATCATGCAGTTCTGGTCACCCCATTTCAAAAAAAAGTAGTAGAAATGGAGAGGGTACAAAGAAGGGCAACAAGAATCATTAGGGGGATGGAGGAGCTTCCATATGAGGAGAGATTAAAAAGACAGGGACTGTTCAACTTGCAAAAGACATGACTAAGGAGGGGTGTGATAGAGGTCTATAGAATCATGAATGGACTGGAGAAAGTGTTATTTACTTCTTCACATAGCACAAGAACCAGGAGTCACTCAACGAAAATAATAGGTTGCAGGTTTAACAAACAAACATAAGGAAGTACTACTTCACACAGTCAACTTGTGGAACTTGTTGCTAGACAATGTTGTGAAGGTCAAAACTATAACTGGCATTCATGGAGGATAGGTCCATCAATAGCCATTAGCCAAGATGGTCAGGGATGCAACCCCATGCGCTGGGTGTTCTAAGCCTCTAACTTCCAGAAGCTGGGAATGGGCAACAGGGGATGAATCACTTGATGATCTGTTCTGTTCATTCCCTCTGGGGCACCTGGCATTGGCCGCTGTTAGAAAACAGGATTCTGGGCTACATGGACCATCGGTTTGACCGATTATAGTTGTTCTTATAACATGAAAGCAGGAAGACAGTTTCTCCTGTGCACCTAATGCTCTCTCTTTCTGGGGCCATCAGTTTGGAAAAGTAAGTTGTTTCATTTAATTGAAGGGACAAGAACCAGTCCTCTGGAGGGAGTAGATTGGGACAAAAAAATTATGGGGCTGGAGAGAGGTGGTGACTGGAGGCTGACCAGGAGGAGAGAGGATACTAAGACTTGGAATAGGGGCTGAGACTAGGACTGGGAGCCAGGGGCTGAGACTGCAACTGTCTGGGCAAGGAGTATGGGACTGAGAACTAACGGGCGGGTAGAAGGAGAGACACAGATCTGATGAGGAGCCTAGAAGTGGGCGGAGGACTAGGCCAAGGAACCAGGGAGAGGCAGTACACTGACGCTGGACAAGGAGCCAAAGGGAGAAATTTGGGAGCCAGCAGGGATGGGGAATATGAGCAAGCGAAAGTGGTGCAGGATACAGGAAGACAGAGATCAGCTGTGGAGCCGGAATGGGGGAACTGGGATTGGTTGGGAAAAGAGACTGGGACCAGGGAAAGAAATGGGGGGCAAGGGGAACCTGGGAACTGGGTCAGGGAGACAGATTAATTAACAGAGCAGGTCCATCCTATGCACTGAATAAAGCATGGTCCCATGGGGAAAAAAATAGCATATGCTAATATATTTAAAGGTTTGATCAAAATGCATACAAACAAGGAGGCCAAATGAAGGCTGCATGGATAAAACTTTAATTCGGGCATTTCCTGTCTTTGGAATGTTTGACTTTGCTACCTTAATAATGTTCTTTTAATGTGCTTTCTCTAGATATATAGTGCCTGTGGGAATATATGTATTCCAACTCATAACGTGGAAGATTGGGTTACTGGAAAATAGTAAGTTTTACTGAATACTTCAGGTCTTTTAAGACAGTCAAGTAATAAAAAAACCAAAAACATCATGCACTGCAGACTTTATTTTTGAACTATACTATTCATTCACTGAAGTCTTTTTGCAGTGATATTCATTATAAAATACACGCTGTGATATAGTTTATATATTTTTACAGACCACCTTTACAGATAAATCATAATAGAAGTTCTAATAAAAAAAGAAAAAACGCAAAACAAATAGAACATATTCAAACTTGCCTATTATATTTCAGTATCCTCAGGAAATTGTTTACTATATATTTTTTCTAACCTTATTCTAGAACTTCTACATTTCTTTTTACATTTCTGTCAAATCTATTTCACAGAGTCTTTGTAGCAAGACATTCTCAGTGGCAGCAATTGTAATTCTGTCATTTCTTCATCTTCTCCTTTTCAGGTAGGGTTTTATATGTGACCACATAAGCTGAATGCGCCTGAAGATTGTTTCAGAAGATTTATGGGAGCTTTAGATTTTCATTAAAGATTTATTTATTACACTGAATGGATGTGCCATTCTAGCATGGTGAGGATAAAATTCACACACAAAAATTTAGTAATACATTCACTAAAAATATTTTGTTCATTAAAAGTTGGTTTACAATGGCTTGCTTCTACTCAAGATAATTATATGGGTCTTTTAATGCTTTTAATATATTTGTCCAAAATAATTAAATGAACTATGTATTATACTATCATATCTTTCATTCCACGAATTATCTAAGGTGCAATACTGCTATGAACAATTTATAACAAGATAGTTGCACAGTCAACACATTGGGAGTAGAAGGGGCAAACATTCTCCTCAGAATGTTTTCTTGCAGAGTGTTTAACATTTTCAGACCTCATTTTCACATAATATTTCATACTGTAGCTGTGCCAGTATCCAGGGTACAGTCTGGACTGCCGTATCCCCTTAGTTCTCCAGCCTAGGGTTTCCCCCCCATCCCCCGCTTCACTGGAAAAGCAACCAGCTCTGGACTGCTCTCACACAACCTCTAGCATGTATGTCATAAATTACACTGCAGAGTAAAACCAGCAAACTCTCCAGTCCCAGTCGTTCCCACAGAAAAGGGCTTGTTGTACAGCTCAGTACTCCCCTGCGCAATGCAAGCTCATAAAATCCATCATTTATTAACAGAAAATGATCTGCATGAGCCCTGTTATCCCAAGTGGAGTTTCCCCAAACACTTCAATCCAAACATACTGTTTCAGATAAAAGAATAAGATAAATACATTAACTATAGAAAAAGATTTTAAGTGATTCCAAGTTATGAGGCATAAAAAATCAAAATCAATTACAAAGAAATAAGAGGTAAAAACACAATTAATATCTAGCTTAATAAGCTAACTGATTCAAAGGTCTTGCTCCTCACCACATGTTCCAATAGTCTTACTGGCTGAACCCCTTTCAGACAGGATCTCTCCCTCAGTCCAATGCTGCAATCTTTGTTCTTGGGTAGAGCAATAAGGAGAGAGAGATGCATTGGGATGTTTTGCTCTCCTTTCTTATAGGCCTCTCTCTTGTGCAAGAATCATCTTCAGGTGAGATTCAGGAGACTAAGTCTGTGTGGATGGGAACCTCGAGCTGTTTCTTTGTTCGAGATGTAGGTTTTACACACACACACACACACACACACACACACACACACACACACACACACACCCTTTTTCCCTGCAGAAGAATGCCACTTAACTTGGCGAGTGTCCATTTAGTCTTGCTGATACCTGGCTGAGGCATTGGCTAGCCTTCTGTCTATGGAAAACTGGTCTGAGGCTGCTCCCAGACTTGGAACATGTCTTAATACAATACAGAAGTATCTTATAACTTTACATGCAATGTTGCCACACATTTTACCAGGACACTAATGATCAGCAAATCATGAATTTTCAAATGATACCTAACAAGGACTGGCTTGTACAAGATGTATCATAGTTCTATAAAAAGGGGTGCACATAGGGGTACAGACTTACAGTAGCTTTCTGCTCATTTCTCTGGACCTTACCTTTGTTAGATGACTAATTATCAAGTTGAAGCATGAACAAGTTCTTTGGATTTCAGTGTTTGTAATAAATCACAGATAATCCATATGGTTGGTTGCTTAAGCAATGAGATTTCATACTCTGTCACTGTGCTCCCAGTCAGTAAATGGAAATGGGGCATCTCTGTGGAGTACATTATACTTCTACATAGCAGAGCAGGGAGAGGGGAGGAGTTCAGGAAGGAGGTGCACAACCTGAGTGGCCCAGGGCATTGGGCCAGAATCTGCCTCTATTACTCCAGATATCCACTTGTGTAACTGAGCTCAGAATCTGGCCATAACAGACAGAAGAGTGGAAGTTCTGCCATTTACTTTAATGAGAATCAAGATTTCACCCCATGTCTCCAAAGGGGTGAGTGCAGAAGGTCTTGCTAGATTTTTAAGAAGATGTCAGTGTAGTGGGGCAATGGAGCATGCTAGCTCTATAAATCAAATGCACAGCTACAAAACAGAATAATCGGCTAGGCAGTAGCACTGCTGACGAGGATCTGGGGGTTATAATGAATCACAAACCGAGTGAGTCAACAATGGGATGCAGTTGCAAAAAAGGCTAAAATCATTCTGGGGTATATTAGGAGTGTTGTATGTAAGATGATGGAGGTAATTGTCCTACTCTAGTTGATACTCATGAGGCCCCAGCTGGAGTAGTGTTCAGTTCTGGGCACCACACTTTAGGAAAGATGTCAACAAAGGAGGAGAGCAATAAAACTGAGAAAAGGTTTAGAAAACCTGACCTCTGAGGAAAGGTTAAAAAACTGGGCAATGTCCTGTATATAGTTTTCCCCGCTTATCTTTCAGTGAATTTCATCAGGCATAATATTTGTGCCTACAAATGAAGGGCAATCAGCAGTCTTAAGAAGCTATGGAGATAGATTATTTAAACTGTTAAAATCTCATTCCATAAAGACCATATCTTCTTACTAATGATTTTAGAACGAAATGTTTTCCCCCTGTGGTAAATGGAGGCTTCCAGGGAATCCTTTACCTCAACCCCACAGATTATGGTGATCCTTGGAGCTTGGCATTGTTGGTATCTACCAGTGCTGTACCTTCAGTCTGGAAGTGGTGTTGTCACTCAATCTCTCTCAATAGAGTTGGCTGAAATTGTTTTAAAAGAATTTCTTATGAAAAATGGCCCTCTCAAACTGAAAATTGTCAGTGACAGTTTTGATTTCTTTCCCATTAATTTTAACTAAAAAAAAAAAATCAGTTGGTAGAAGGTTGAAATAAAAAACTGGATATTTTCTGCAAAATACTTTTGAAATAAATGAATATTTGGGGGCTTCTTCTAAACATTTTCACAGAATTTCTTACCATATTTTGAGACCTGTTCATAGCTGATTATCTCCTCATAACTCAGGATCATCAGCAGTGTCCACGGGTCCTGGGCATTATTACATTATCTCTTCCCTCCCCCATTCTCCAGCAATTCCCTCCTTCCCGATGTCTCATTCATTCATCATCTTTCCCTTATTTCAGAGTGTCAATTCGTTGCAGCTCAGAGTTCATTTGGATTCTTTAGGAAGCCTTAGCACCTGATAGGCAAAATTCTCCTAGCCTTCTTGTACTTAAACCAAGACGCTAATGCCTGGAAAACTACGTATGTATCAATATTTGTGGCAACTGCAGTTTTATTTATTTTAATGACCCTATGACATGAGACAAAATGCTGATGTATTGAATAAACACTGGATGATTAGAGAGCAGCTGCATAATTCAGGCTAGATTTAGATACTTAACAGTATGAGCAAATGTCTGCCAAGCTCTTGACCTGTACAGAGTGGCTCATAGACACTTGTCTATTCATCACAGACCACTGCAAGATCAAATAAATAGTCTATCCTGGCCAGAGGGGGAGAAATTTAGAGAGAGAGAGAGTCACCACTTATTTCTGGTAAGACTCTTATCGCTCTAGTTTTGTTGCCACGTAACTCCTTGCACCTATAAGGCTATAGCACTAGAGAAGTTAGCAAGAGGCTTGCCTGGTGTAACTTTGCCTAAAACCTTCCTTTATCCAAAGGATAATTTGAATGCACACAGCATATCCATGGAAAGTGCTGGGAATTAGGCTTGTTCTGTCAGCACAATGTGGTTTGCACAATAGAGGTTTTTACTTGATATAGTCTCCTTTAAAAATATGCATCTGAGTTTTTGCAAGTACTGCAGACTTAAGAAACAGATACAGCCTGAAGTGTAGAGGGTTGGCTGGGGGGTTGGGGGAGAGGAAGAGAAGGGGTTACAAGAAATAATGTTATCTTGCAGGAAGAGTAATTTGGATACAGATCTGTACAACCCAATTTAAGACTGTCTGTAGCATCAAAACCTTGTGGCCTGCAACCTTTGCCTCAAAATTTATAAACACATTTACTTGTCAAGCCTTCTGAATAATATTCCCTGAACAGATGAGCATTAAATTGCCATAGAACTCGTAATGACTTTGAGTACACTGCTGTACTGCTCCACAAACCACATTACAATTAATGGCCTGAGTGTTCAAGCAAACAATCAATATAATCAGTGATCTACAAAAGCTGCTTCAGAGAGATAGGGTCTAGTGGTTTAAGGATTGGACAAGGAGCCAAGAGATCTTGGTCCCATTCCCAGCTCTGCCACAACTTCTTGTGTTGGACTAGTCCTTCAGTCTTTTTGTCCTGAGGTGTCCCCATCCATAAAATAGGGAGATCATGGTGTGATGTATGGTTTGGCTCAATCCATGCATGTGAGGCACAATAGAAGTATTATCAGTTTCCACTTCACACCGAGGAGATGAAACAAATTTTAATTAAATCATTTCAGACACCACACAAACAGCATTTGAAACCCACCCAACAAAACTACTATTCCATGACAAACTGGAGAAACCCCAGAGGGGAGCAACAAAAATGATAAAAGGTTTAGAAAACCTGACCTACAAAGAGAATATGCATGTCCCTTAATGGTGATCCAAATTGCAGCTGAATGTAAACAAACATGGGAAACCAAAAACAGCAGAAAACTGCACAGTGCTTAGCTCCGCCTCATACAAGCACTAGCTAAAACTGACGCATTGCCCTCACCTGGTATGAATTCAGATATCTGACAGACAGACAAGGGGAAGATCCATATCCATATTTGCCATGGCATAATTTGATGGACAATTCATGTAGCCATTTAGGAGAAAGAAAATAAACCCATGGATTTACTGCCATGACTTGTACAAGGGCATGAGAATTATTAATACTCAGCCCTTCAATAGCACCTTACATTTATAAATTACTGTACAAACATCATTTAATTAATAATAAGTCTCTAAATATACCAGAGGCAAATAAGTGCCATTTAGGATGACTGATGCCTGGAGACGGAACAATCATTACCCTTAATGAATCACGTTTTGGGCAGTGTGCAGAATATATATTAGCAATGTACTAGGATACAGTATGACAGGCAACTATGTTCAAAGTTCTGTTATACAATATGAGCTGTTCTGCAGACTCCCAGCTTTTGACCTCTTTGAATGTTTTCATGCTCGATTGACGGACATGAGCTGAGCTAAGTGTTGGGGTAATTGCAATGTACAATGATGGAAACACACCAGGCTTGATTTTGCTCTTATGTGTGCTGCTTTTCCTTAGTGCAATTCCACTGACATCAATGTAGCACACGTGAGCCAAGGTCACCATTCTTCTGCACCTTCTGTCCCCATCGCGAGCGACATGGGGAGGAGCATAGGACTCAGAATGAACTGAATCCTGGGGGGTAGGATGAGGAGAGCCACCTCACATTATGGGTTATATGGTAGAAGCCCTGTAACCCTCACAATGGAACCAACTAAATGCCTAGTATAGGAGACTATGGGTGATGGATGGCTAGTGCCCCTTCCCAGTATTTAAAATTTAATACAAGTTGCAGCCTGCCACTTAAAATCCATTCACGTGTCTGTTCTTATTTCAAAACTGTGTCCACATTAATACTTTTCTGCCTCTGGTACACGGTCATCTAATGTTTGGAATGCAAATGCAGTGCAATCTGAGACAGACTCCCTTTATCAAGGATGCCTTCTCCGAACAGAGCACGCTAATAATTTTGCAATATTGGATTACGTGTGCTAAGCACTTACTTTCCCCAATGTGATCAAGAACTACCTAGAATTAGTTCCAGAATAGCTGAACCCTTTCCAAATGCTTTGAACTTCAATGCACATGCATGGAAAGCTCTGCACTATGCTTAGTCTGTGTATCACATTACCTTTTTATAAGGAAATACCAGACAACTGTTCAGTAGAATACATTTTTACATTCATTTTTCTATGTCTAGAATAAGTGGCAGACAGATCAATGTTTCAGCTACAAGAGACCTTTTATATAGTAAAAATCTGTATTAAGTATTTGTGTTTCAAGTTTTATAAAATTGTTATTTCAGACTTTGGGTTTTAAGTGTTTATAAAACAACATTATTTCTGGTATCAAACAAACAAGCATTATTTATTTTTGATGGGATTAGATTCACCATTCAGAGTAAAATTCTTCATCTCCTGTATTAAGAGAGCCACTTCCCCTAAAGGTATGTCTACACTGCAAAAAAACCCAAAACCCAGATCAACAGACTTGGGCTCACTATATGGAGCTTAAAATAGC
The DNA here is from genome assembly GCF_003597395.2 of Chelonoidis abingdonii. Classification (NCBI taxonomy): domain Eukaryota; kingdom Metazoa; phylum Chordata; order Testudines; family Testudinidae; genus Chelonoidis; species Chelonoidis abingdonii. The sequence goes on from NC_133770.1 coordinate 116,732,225, forward strand.
AGTGTAAACATTCCTGCTTGTGCTGGAGCTCTGGTTCTAAAACCACCCCTCCTGTCAGGTTTCAGAGCCTGAGCTCCAGCCCAAGCAGGAATGTCTACATTGCACTTTTAGCCCTGTAGTGCAAGCCCAAGTCTGTAGACCCAGGCTCTGAGACCTGCTGCTTTGGGGATTTTTGGGGGGGGGTTTTGGGTGCGCAATGTACACATACCCTAAGAGACCATGCTGCCAAAGTAAATCCCTTGAGTGGTTGCTTAGTACAGTTTTCACTGTACTATGAAGTATGGAAGAATGCAGCTCACTCGAAGTTTATTTCCTGTTACTGTCTTTCTTGCTTTACCAATTTGATGCTTCTTAATATCTTCCCAATGCCTATCATTTGTGTCTGTTGGATTTATCAGGGCCAAAATGGTCTTTGAATGGCAGGTGTTATTGAACTTGAGAATACTCGAAGCTACAGATGACTTTCAGCAGGTTATCAAAAGATACTTCCCAAACTGCACTGCTTTTTTTCAGCCACAGACAATAAAGTAATTTAACTAGTGACAGTAAATCCTTGCTAGCTAGCTGTTTTTCAGGCAGAATTCCTATTGGCACTGAGCTGAACTGAAATAGTCTGTGTTAGGCAGTTCTGAGGTCCACACATATAACCCCTCAAAAACAAAATGATAAAATATCCATTGTTACAATGACGTTTTTTAAATCATTCGCTATATTAAAATAATGCTTATTCTTCACTCATTGACTCTCTCAAGATATACACTAAAGTTTTCCATGGTAATGCCAGACAGATTGTACCCAGTCTACAAAAACTTGCTACAGGGTTTGGTGCTTTCTGCTGTAAGTAATCCTATAAGTTGTAATGGGACAGGTCATGGTAGTAAATGTTTGCAGAACTGGGCCCTATATTTGATAAACTATGCAGATCATAAACAGCAGAATAAAATAAAGATTTTTTCAGTACTATTAAACATGGAAAGCTTTGCATATTTTACAGGGAACATATTTCTGTTTCATTTTAATTATGCTGCCAGTAGCTTATTAATGCTGCGTCAGCTCCAGTTTACAATATTTATAGAAAAATTAGAATTGTCATGAATGTATAACATTAGTGTAGATTTCATTTTATACTACTTGGTACTTGACAAACCAGTTTCTCTCAGCAGGCATTTAAGAAACAAACACAAACAACCACCACAAATATAGCATGATTCAGCTAGAAAAAAAAATTAAAACCCCAATTGAAACCCTCCAAAATCCAGAATTTTTCTCCCTTAAGCAGTGACATGCTGATAAGTGCATCATATGTTTTATATGGAACAAAAAAGGTGCCAGGGACCTCTCATGCAAGCAACCATGTAAGAAAATAAAAATTACCCCCAAAATAAGGCAGAAGTACAGGGAGATAACTGTGAATCAATTGAAATCAGTATCCCATCACTTAGCTCCAACTTCAGTTTTGTATTCCCTCCTCACTTCCCCATATAAACTAGAGATGGGCTTAGGTAGCCATGTTTGTTTTGGTGGTAGTTTCACCAATTAATACCTTTTCCCCTGCTCACTTGTGAAACACAAATTAAAATAATTCCCTTTTGCCTTTCCTGTGATGTTTACTCACGACCTAGGACCCACAACAGCACAAGATGGAAAAGGCACAAACTCTGTTCCTCACAGTGGTTCAAATACACTCATTAGGTAAAATCCAAACCCACAATATATAGTTATGCATGTATGGACAGAGCAAGCAAGAAACTAGACCCTGTTTAGCTCAAATATACATAACCCTTCTCCTAGGCGGAGTTGGCAGCAACAAGGGCCAGAGTCAATATCTAGGCATTCGTTTTTAACAATACACCACCACCAGTTTGAGTCCTCACTCAGTAATTACACACCACCCCCTGGGCACTTCTAAGAGGTAATACTACCTCTCTTGCAAGTACAGAATGAGTGTAGAAAAGAACTTTTACTAACAAGGAGAACCCAGTATTAACTTGGGAAAACACTGCAGGTAGGATTCATAAGCATAAGACCATGAGCAAAACACCCACCCTAGAGTAAGTAGGAGCAGCATCCTTCACCTCAGGTCCAATAGATCAAAGTTCCTTTAACGTGCCTCTCCCTCTACTACATCTCACTCACAGTTGTCATCCTTGGTCAATGAAGATCCAGACTGCAGAGGAGTAGGCACATGAGTTCACCTCCTGCCCTGAGAGGTGGAGGGGTTAGGCACCTTGCTCGCTCCACCGCTCATACCTCTGGTCAGCTGCCTGTGCCACCAGCTGCTCTGTCATTTGCTCGCTCCACTACAACCTCTGGGATGTCTTAAGGTCCCATCACTTAACACAGCTCTCAGTGTTTTCAGTTGTTAGCGGGGGAGTCTCACTGCTGGTTCAGGCTGGACAGTTTTGTTCACCAGAGACATTATCCTATAGCAGGTCTAATACTGACCAGGTTATCAGTGATTTCAGCTCCACAAAAAGACACTCAGTTGAGCCTTAATCAGCTTTGTCGTTACATAATGGAGAGGGGGAGAATCAAATGGTGTTTAAGGCCCTTAGAGTCCACACTACCAGATACAAACACCTATCCCCACCTTCTCTCATCTCCACTGGGCTTTGGCACCCCTGCCTAGCGAGTGCAGTTCAGCTGAGAGCGAGTCCCTCAATCAGGGCATGCCAAGCACAGTTCTGCTGCCCTTGATTCACACAAGGATAACAGCCCTTTATTACCACCCCCCTCATACACAAACACCACAAATGTGACCTGTGATCCAACGCCAGCCAAAAGTGATCATGTGTATACCTAGGCTGGGTGGGTGTGTCTATGCAAACCAAAGGTCAGTTCCTGAAGTCTTCTCCTCCAGCTCATTGCTAGATGTCAAGGGAAAACTCAGACCCTGCTTACATCTAGAAGCACAGAGGAGAAAGCTTGGGTTTTGTGAATAATGTGATAGGTAACTACTTTGTTTCACTTAGCAGCATTAACTTTGTGAGGAGGTTTAAACACATTTTCAGGGTTTGAAATAGAAAAGATCCAGGGAAAGCATAACCTCAGGCTTCATCATCTCCACTTGATGGAGGGAAGGGGCTCCTCTGCCTCGGTTTGCTTATGAAGATAGGCTGACTGCCTGCCTCTATGGTGGCCGTGGCCCCTCTACCAGGGATTTCTCAGAGGGCTGTGGAAAATGTCTGGTTGTGAGGGAAAAATCGGGTCATTAGCTACTCCCTACTCCTCTACCTCTTGCTTCTCTTCTTCTGTTGGTTAATCTCTGCTTATACCCTCTTATCTTTTACTTTCTTCCTCATGAGTTATTCCCCACCACCTCACATGTGCTGATTTCCTGCTCCAATACTGATGGGGGCCCCAAGTTAAGGCTTCACCAAGAAAAGAAATCATTGCAGGGGCTTTCACCTCCTAAATTAAGCCCATTAGAACCAGATCTAGAAATGGTGAAATCTCCAGTTTTGGAAACAAACCCACAAGGAATTGTCCCAGTCATCACCACACAATTTGGACAGGTTTGGATTAGGTGCTTTGTTTTAGGCCCATAATCTTAAAAATAAAAAAACCAACAAAGAAAACACACTGACCATTCTGGAAGTGCTGCTGAATTCAGCAACTGGAAAGATACTTCAGATGGGAAGAACTGCTTGAATCCAAATCCCAATTTGTTACTAACTACAATTCCCCTGGCACCTGTTAACATGTAGTTTGTTAGCCTCAACTGAGTCAGCCAACAAGATCCAGCAGTAGAGTGAGGTGAAACTTGGGGTATGCAAGGCAAATCAGACTCCTGAAAAAAGGGGTACAGTAGTCTGGAAAGGTTGAGAACCACTTCATTAGGGGATTCCCCAAAAACTCCCACATCCTACACAGCTAATAGTTCTTGGCAGACTGTTTCCCACAACTTGGATGGAAAGGGTCAAATTCTCATGTCATTTTTTTATATTTCAAAAATCCGCCCAAATGGATATCAGAAGACCCAAAACAATGTCATGTCTCGGAAAATCCAGACATATGGTAACGCTATCAAAACAGCAGAATTCCTCACATTGTGTCCAGTTTCTTGTTTGTATATAGTTGCGCATGGAGCAACAATTCTTGGACAATTAATGATTACCACAAATTGGACAATATTTGATTATTGCCACAATCATGGGTAAAGGCTTCCACCTCCCCAAACAGTATCCTGTTGTCTATTTCCCCCACCCCAGAAATCGTGTTTCTTAAAATGTCCATGCATTTATTCCTGAAAAATGTTGCTTTCCACTTTTTGAAAGGCTTCAGAGCCTGTGACTGCAGGGATAATGATGACATGCTTTATTTAAGGCTCCTCTAAGTATAGACAGTAATATACTATCACTTTTGGATGCGGAGGGAAGGAGTTGTCACAGGCTGAAATAATTTTCAAAGGGGGGCCAGCAGAAAAAGTTTGAGAATCCCAGCTCAAGCCTTTCCACCTGCGAGGGCGTGGCCCACAGGAGACATGCCGTTAACTCTGTTTCCTGAAACTGGGGCAGAGCCCCACAACTCCTTTTTCCACCTTGCTAAATGAAACTCCACATGAAAAAGCCACACCCTAATGAAAACCAAACATTCTACAGCAGTAACTCACAACTCTGCAGGATCACTGTGTATAAGGTACACACTGGGATTTTCAAAAATAACCTAAAGAGAGCTAGGTGCCCAATTCCCATTGAAAGTCGATGGGCCTAACTCCCTTAGGGTCTTTGCAAAATCCCTGCCATAGTGCTTTAGACCACTATGGCTGAATACTGGAGACTTCTGTTGTTTTGGAAAGGCAGCAAGGTGCTGTTAGAAGTATAAATATATTACTTACTTTGGAACCAATGCTTAATAACTAAGGTACTTATATGGCCCCTTCACCACAGTATCTGAGCCCCTCACAGGAGGAGGGGTGCTATAGTACACAGAGGCACAGAGACACAGGCATTACAGTACTGAGCATTACATAGCCTAACTTTAGGTGCCCAGAAAAGCACAGGAAACTACAAAGCCTGAGTTAGACACGCAGGGTCTCTACGCAATGACATAAGTCCCTAAGTCAGCACCCTAAGCAGTGCCTAAGGCTGGAGGTAGATGGTTCCCTCTACTTAGGAGCCACAGCTCTAAGTGGTTTTTGGTTGTTTTTTTTTTTTTTTAAAAATATATTTTTTAAAGAAATACCAGAGGTGGCGATGGTGGGGCCACCTCCCTTATAACCTTTAACCCAGAGGTTAGATCACCCAGGATATAGGAGACTTGTGTTCATTTTCTCCCCTTTACCTGATGTAGAGAAAGGATTTGACTAGGGTGTTCCACCTCTCAGGAGAAGGCTGTAACCACTAGGCTGGGAGTACTCTGGGGTGCGTCTCTCTCAGTCTGTCCTGTTGAAGCCATCTGTAGTGGGGTGGCTACCCTGCTCCTGCCCTGAGGGCCTTAGAACAGCCTGGGAGAGGGCTGAGGCTGGGAGCAGGCTGACTGGGGAAGCAGCCACAGCTGGGCCACACCCCAATCAGGCTGCAGCAGGCCCTTATGAAAGGGCTGCTAGCCATGAGCTCAGAAAGTCTCTCTCTGCATTCAGAGAGAGAAGGGCCTGGCTGCAGGGAGCTAGAGACAAAGTACCTGAGTAGAGTAGAGCAGGGCTGGGGACAGGCTGAGGAGCTCCAGCCTGGAAAGCCCCAGGCTGCGACCTAGCACTGGGCTAACAGGTACTGGGGGTTGCAGTGGGCAGGCCAGGGGTAGGCCAAGGCAGCAAGTCCAAACCCTTCTTGTCAGTGATGAGTAGGCTGATACTGCAGTCTGCCCCAGGGCGTGGGGGCTAGACAATGACTGGCAGTAGCCTTATACTGAGGCAAGGTGGAAATAGTGGGTAGGGGTTCCCCAGGGAGAGGAGACCCTAAGACTGAAGATACTGCTAGGGAGCAGCACCCCAAGTACAAGGGCACAGGGAGGGACACGGGGGCCAGAGGACAGGTGGATCACCGGCCTGCAGAGGGTGCTCCATAGCTGGATGAGCTAATTCCCAGAAGTCACCAGCAGAAGGTGCTGCTTCTACACCATCCCACTTTGGTTAATTAGTCACTGAAGCAGGAGGACTGGATCCTAGGTCTCGTATCTTCTAGGAGGGTGTCCTAACCACCGAGCAATAGAGTCATTCTGAGTCTCTCTCTGGCCCAGTGACTATTTCTGTAAACAACCTTTTAAGATATAAACGAACTGTTGTGTAAAAGAAGAAAGGCAGCTGCCCCTCCACAGCCCAGCTACCTTTCTTGTATGGTTCCTCACAGGCAGCAGACTGGCTTTCAAGATGATCATTTTTCCTTTTTTATCCCCCTTCTCTCTCGCTGGGACATTATTGTATAAATGGAGAGTTAGGGAGCCTAGAGCCTTGCATGCGTGTCTTATTTATTATTTGAAATCAAAACAGATAAATAAAATGTTAATGTAATAATAATGAATGATACCATTCTATAGCATTTCTCATCCATAGATTCCAAATGCAAAGGAATGTTAAAAGGCAAATACTGGAAAGCCAGGAAATTTTCAATTTAGGTAGTAAACTTCTTATAAAAACCCTATATGCTATAAAGTAAAAAAACCCCAGAGTTAAGGCCCCTCCAATGATAACAGTATCAATGATAATTACAGCCTGAGTAGATAAATGTACAAGATGGAGCACGAAATGATACTCTCAAAGCCCAGCTAGCCATAGAACAATCTGAACATCAGGCCAGACGCAGCCTAGCCGCAATCACTCCCGCTAGCCAAGAGGTGTTCTTATAATGTAAGATGAAATAAGAGGCTTTTTGATGCCCAACACTTAAGAAAATGCCTTGCAGCTGTGAGGATGACTGGAAAACTCTCCCAGGGAGAGTAAGAGAAATGCTATGGGGAGGATGAAGAAAATAAAATTAGGCAAATCACATGTAAATGACTAGTGAGGTGGGCTACTTCTAGGCCCAGCCCAGGCTGCCCGTAGCTGGCTGTGATTGTACATGTCAATCAGCATTAAGAGAACTTGTACAACACGTTTCACCGGAATTCGGTGATGACTTGAGAACCACTGCACTACAACACCCTCAAGTCATTTTACCAGCTACTGGGAGTGGTGCTCTCTCTCTCTCCCTTTTCACTCCAACCCAAGGCGATGCACTTTAAAAGCTGAAGTGGGCTAAGTCATTTTCTTGACATCAACCATTTATTTGAAATAAATACATTAAAATCAAACCCCAGGATATGTGGCTTTGAATGAGTCATGTATGTAAACATACCTCTGCGTTCTGATATGGCAAGACACTTAAGCCAAATTTAAACAGAACTTTATGTTCTCCCCCAGAATAGTGACAGTTCTGGGGAAAAGAAAGGGCAGTGCATTGTTCTGCTCAGACCTATTGGCATATTTTGAGGGGTGAAAAGGTGGGCACCATGCCACCTATTTCTAGTAGCATATACTAATGCTAGAGCTAATCTATCTATATTTGTACTACATACATCCTACAAACAAAAGCCTGTACAACCTTAATTTGGCATTATGAATGATAATGAATTATGATACAGTCTTTAAGTACACAGTCACATGCTATTTTTTCAACAGCATCCCTGCCTCATTCAGTGCACAAGTTGGGCCTGCTTTGGGGATGTATCAGGACTGGGTATTGAAGGAGGCTAGTATCGGGGGGTAGCCGTGTTAGTCTGTATCCACAAAAACAATGAGGATTCTGGTGGCACCTTAAAGACTGATTTGTTTGGGCATAAGCTTTCATGGATAATACCCCCTTCCCCTCGCGCATCTGAAGAAGTGGGTTTTTTACCCACGAAAGCTTATGCCAAATAAATGTGAGTCTTTAAGGTGCCATCAGACTCCTCGTTGTTTCTGAAGGAGGATGTTATCTGTTAGACCTCTCCCTCGTTTGTTGCAGGAGTTGAAAGATGTGTAGCAAACAAGGCAGGAGACTGCAGGAAGAAAAAGAATGATCTAATGGTTAACTCTGTTGCATGCTACTGTGAGAATTAGATTCTATCCCAATGTCTGCTATGGAGTTCCTTTGTGGCAAGCAACTTGAACCAAACTTTTCACGGATGTCCTCCAAGTGAGTGTGTTCCCCATTTTCTTGGTGCCCAGCTTGAGAAGCTGGGGTCTGATCTTTAGAAGTGCAGAGCACTCACAGCTGGAACTGAATAAGAGGTGGCTTTGAACGTACAGAGTGTTAGATGATGCTAAGTACTCTCAAAAATCAGATGTCTCAAATCAGGCACAAAATGAGTGGGCATTTTGTCCCATAATCTCTCTGTACCACAATTCCCCAAACATAAGATGGAGATAATATCCCCTCATTTCATAGAGGTGTTTTGAACATCAGTTAATTTGTGACGCATTCAGATACTGTAGAGGTGAATGCCATGGAAGATCTCAAGAATAAATTAACAATTCTGTATTTAGATCAGGGTTTGAATATTGGGCAGTAAATAAGACAGGGGGCCACACACTGAATCACAGAGCCAAGCTGGAAGAGAAACATCCATGGGGAACATACATATGTCTGATAGGGATCCCTAAAGGTGCTGAAGAGCTTGACATTAATTCTTACTGTCTACAATTATCAAGCATTTATGAGAGGAGACAGCAGCCTTTCCCACTTGCTATGGAAGCAGAAAAAAAAAAAAAAAAACACAACTGTGGAGACACCCTGTTTAAACCAGCAACACATGTACAACTCAGTCTCATCACATTCAAGCCTTTCAGAAAGGAGAGGGAAATGACTCAAATTTGGCAGACAACACAATCAAGTTAGCTGGAAGAGGTGGGGCATTTTTATGTTTCCATTTCTCAGCTCAAACTCATCTAGGAAGCCTGAAAATTTCCAAAGTGTTTGGTTTGACCTTAGAAAGTTAGAAGCCACCATATTTCTGCAATATCCAGCTAAGGTGAAAGCACCCTGGAATTGGAGCACTGAAATTGTCTTCTTACCTGATGACATATACCTAAAGTGCTGTTAGCCACATCAAGATCACAGTTTGAAACTTACAATTTTAAAAACCTCTAGGTTGTGAGATAAAGTTCCTCCTCTACCTTGGTGGGTCCTCTGCTTATTGGCAGATTTGCTCACCTCAGAGATCTTCCCATCTGGTGGAACCCACAGTCTGGGTCAACTTTTCCTGTGTCTGATCAGGAGTTGGGAGGTTTGGGGGGAACCCGGGCCCATCCTCTACTCCAGGTTCCGGCCCAGGGCCCTGTGGATTGCAGCTGTCTATAGTGCCTGTAACAGCTGCATGACAGCTACAACTCCCTAGGCTACTTCTCCATGGCCTCCTCCAAACACCTTCTTTATCCTCATCACAGGAACTGCCTCCTGGTGGCTGATAATGCTTATACTCCTCCATCCTCCAGCAGCACACACTCAACTCCTTGCACCTCTTGCTCCCAGCTCCTCACACACACATCTCACTGACTAACTGGGAGGCTTTTAACTAGTTCCAGCCAGCCCTTGATTGGCTTCAGGTGTCCCAATCAATGTAGCTATCTCCACTGCCTTCTAGAAGGATCTTAATTGGCCCCAGATGTCTTGATTTACCTGGAGCAACTGCCATTTGGTAACCACGGTACCAGGGATTTGTTTAGCCTGGGGCTAACATACCTGTTCCTCATTACTTTATTGTAGCCATCTGGCCTTGCCCCATCACAGTTGAAAAAAAATTGGGGTTGGGGAGGGAAATGAAACTAAAGCAGAAAACAAGGATGGATTGAGCAGCAGAGTTGGGTTCCAGATCCACACTTCCCCTGTAGTCCAGGGTTGTTTGGATTTGAAGTTTTGGCTTGGCAAACATGCAAAATTTAGTTCCAACTCTAAACTTCCCCAAGAAGAAAGTGAAATTACAGGTAACCCCTCTGGCAGAAGGTGTGTGATCAACCCTGCCCCTAGTGGCCAGTCCAAGTAATTACAATAGTCTGCCACTTGCAGCTGAAGGATTTCACCTCAGCTCAAGTCTATGGTTTTGGTGCCAAAGGCACTCTAGGTTGATCCTTCATAGTGACATTGGTGAAATGCAGATAGGCACCAAAGTTAGTTACTTAAAATGATCAGGAAACCAGTCAGACAAGTGCAGCCTGGTCCGTTTCTTTTTGATTAGCATTCTGGAGAGAAAAGCAGGGTGAGGGCAGCTGTGGACTGCAGGAAAACTCCCTTCATAAAGCCCCTAGGAGAGGAAAAGCCACCATTAATTCCCAGCCACTCAGAGAGGGCATATAAATAGAAACAATGGGTGTTATTATTTTGATCTTATTTGAGGGAGTGGAAACCACACCTGACTGGAGGAACATTCACACTTAAATGCTTTTCCTTACTTGAGGGACAATCTTCAAAGCACAAATATACACAGACCTTCTCTTTGCTGTAGCTCATTTAATCAACAAGGCTCTCCTTCCTTTAGCATGACTGGCTCTCTGACCTTTCTGCAAATGCCAGTCTTCCTGGAGAGCAGATATTTCTCTAAGTTTTCTATTTGGTGTTCCCTTTGAGTCATTTAATCAATAGAGGCTGAGTATACATGACAAGCGCTAGAAACAATATTTTCAACTGTGGGAGAATCCAAACCCTGCATAATTTCAGAGCATCCTCCTAGTGCTTATTAGTCTACTTTGCATAATCAATGCTTTTTCTACTCAACCCCATTACTCCGGGGACTGTGTGTAAATTCACTTGAAATAATGTAATATAGCTTGGCCTCAGGAAAGAGAAACCACAGAGAGAATAACCTGATAACAGGGAATTCCCACTGCTGTTTTTTCATAGACAGAGAAAAAGAAAATCTGGGGCCAGACTGACTTTCTGCTTTTGTTCTGACAGCTCTTGGGAAGTAAGAACAACCCCCAGATTGAGGAGTATCTGTGAAGGAAGGGGGATGGCTAAGGCGGCTGGGGGCTGCATAACTTGCAGCCCCGAGGGAGGTATCTTTAAGTCATGTTTGTGTCCTTCCAATTTTGGTCTGTTCCAGGGACCAGAGAGTCTACTGGCATAATTTACACAGCCTGTGGGTGTTGTCCATATTTCGGGAGCCTCCCCCAAGTGTTGCAATATTGCCCAACACCTGTGCTATGGCTCCACACCCAACATGCCTCCTATACAAAGCTTATCCTTACCCACCTAATGACTGATCACCAATTTGTTTACTCAGTGCATTTCACACAGGACAATTTATATCACAAAAGAGACCAACATAATTTAGCACCAATTGATACCTTTGCTCACAGTTTCAGCAGAGAGGAAAAAACTCAACAGCTATGCAGGCTCTTATGCTTAGTCTAGGTTTACATTCAAGATGCACCAGTTTAGGTGTGATTTCAAACCAGTTTAGTCAAATAGGGGCAACTTTGGGTGTGAACACTCTAAATATCAATGTACACCTGGTTTACCTTGTCCCTATAAACAGATGTGAGTGTCCACATGGGGGGTTGCACCGGTCTAACTGGTGCAGATTTGTGTACAGACAATCCCTTTGTGGGTCCCTCTTGACACTGCATTTGAGGCACAGAGGTGAGTAGTCGAGAGAAGCTTGCACTGCCTCTGTAACTGCTAATAATGCACCTGTTCTGTGGATGAAGAAAGCAGTTCAGTTTTTAGGGCTGTCAATGTTGAGCCCTTTTTTGAACAAGGAAGTCACTTTTAAAACATCTCATTACCTGGCGTTATTCCACTTAAATGTACCACTCATTAAAATGCACAGGGCAGGTTCCAGAGGCCGATGAGCAGGACAGTCACCCTTGGCACCAACTTCCAGGGGGCACCGTACCACTGCACTATCAAGCTGCTTGACTTTTTTTTTCCTTTTTGCTCTGCTGATTTTCTTGTTGTTCATTTTTGGCTCAGCTGCTTGGGTGGGTGATGGTGCATTTCAGAAAAAGGCTAGATCTGCTCCTGAAAAGAGGTGCTATTCCCCTGTCCATCACTATTTCATTAATATGTTACTGGAGTTTTTCTAGTTTTACACAATGCCAAAATCTGTACATTCCCTTACCGTTTTCTGTATAACATCACCAATATTTCTTTATCTCTTATGTGTTTGCATCAGTTTTTTGGGAGTCCAATAAAATCATAAATAAAAAAAATTATACTTCACATTTTGTATTTATCATCCTGTTTTGTGTTAATTCATAAGAAACCTCCCATTCATCTAATGTAATGTAACTCTCCAGATATTTTCCCCGTGTTTCTTTAATCTGTTACATGAAGAATTGCATTATTAGTACATGTAACAGATTTAGATATATCAGGAGCATTTAGTATAAAATATTTTATTCCATTAAGTAAGGGTGATGCATTCAGACCTCTGTGAATAGAAATAACACAATGCCATTTCTTTAGGTATTAATAAAATCTTGAATTCAGAAAAGAAAATTGGGTCTTAGATTTCCGGAATTATATAATAACTTAATTAAAAATATATCCATGGCATAAGCACCAACTACCTCCTATTTCTTGAGATCAAACTTGCCTTAAAAAGTGTTATTCATGATCAGTCATACAAGATGGTCACTCTGACTTGCTTCTTGTCATTTTAAAGGGTTTCCAAATCATTACACAGTGCCTCAGCATATATTGGCTGCTAAGGCATCTTTTGAACCTATAGATGCATGTAGGGTAAAATTTTCAAAAGTATCTAACGGTATGTCTATTTTGGAGTTGAGAGTGTCCCTTCCAGCCCAGGTAGACAGATGTTCACTCTCTCTGTATGAGCTACTTCATTAATAATAGCAGCATCGTTGTGGCGGCACAGCCTAGATATTCAAGTCCAAGCCTTGCGTCCCCTCGGTTCATATTCAGGTAGCTAGACCAGGCGGCAACATCCATACTTATATTTTTAGCATGCTAGCCTGAGCAGAGCTAGCATGAGTCTGCCTGCCTGGACTGGAAGACTTGCTCCCACCTGCAGTGTAGACATACCCTAACTGAATTAGGAGAATAAGTCTGATTTTCAAAAATGATTTAGGCACATAGGAACCTAAGTCTCATTGAATATCAAATGGACTTGCACTCCTGTTTTGAAAATGGGTCTTTAGCGGTTTTGTAATTTTTGCCCTCAGCTTTTTTTGTAGGTTTTGAAACAGATCTAGCCTTTTGCCCCAATACTATTAGTCTCTCCAGGTTATATCTGGTTGGTTGACTCCAGAGAGAGTGAGTAACTATAGATTTAATTTAAAAAACAGCTAGTCAATATATATGGGATGACTTAAAATAGAAAATGGAAATCTGGCAATATATTCATTTGTAACGTATTATTTCTACCAAGAAAAGGTGAGTTGTTGCATTCTTTAAGTTTACCTTCTGTTTTATCCATCAAAAATAATTAATTTTATATATATAAAAAATGAGAAATAGCCAAACCTGCGTTATAGGCTCATTGACTTCAATGGACTTTGAATCAAGAGATAATGATTTTAAACTGTGCTTTCCCTTCAGTGGTCCCAGTTCAAGGTTAGCATTTCACTTTTCCCCATACTAACTTCCTACCCATACAGATCCATGTTTTAAAAATGTCTTGGGCTCACTTAAAACACATCTAAAAGTAGGGGATCCCCCATTTATGTGATATTCTCCCCTGTGCGAAGGGCCAGCACAAGTCTTATGTAACACAAATTCCACTTAAAGACTCCAACCCCAATTCTACAATACATTGTGTATAGGTGTTCTCCTGCACTGACTTCAACAGGGCTGCAAGGATCCATCGGTTCACAAAGGTCTTAAGTGTTACATAGGGCCTTGTTAGGGTGACCAGATAGTAAGTGTGAAAAATTCGGACAGGGGTGGGGAGGTAGTAGCCGCCTATATAAAATATCAAGACGGTCCCTATAAAATCAGGACATCTGGTTACCCTAGGCCATGTGCTGATGCCCTGCACACATATATGAATTTCATCCACCCATTGTGAAATATTGTGTTCCATCCCCCTATATAGCCAAGCAGACTTTCTGACTCAGAATCAGGGAATACCGAGAAATGCCAGAAGACTCAAGAGAGGCTACATTTTGTGCAATGTTTGCCACCCAATATGTAGACAAAGGAATTTACTTTGCATCTCTTGTAAGATCTGGTCCCTACAGTGGTTCAGATACACATAACAAATTAACTTTTAAGAGCCTATCTGGCTTGACCTTCTGAACATTTTTGGGGTACATCTTTTACTAATTTTTATGATAAACTATTCATAAGAAGAAACGAAGTAGAAAATAAGGAAACAATATCCATTTTATTCCATTTGCAACTCAAACGCCAACAGAACACCTCATTTTTTTCCTCAGATAACAATGTAATATATTAACTTCTCATTTTGGTCAATATTAGACTTAACAGTCCCTTGATGTAAATATTGATTGCGGCTTTGTCTCAGTCATTATTTACTCCCTGGATCAATAAATATTGGTATTGCTCTCAACCTGCCAAAAATATATCTGATGTGATCTTTCAGTGTGTGAACCTATTACTTGAGGAAAAGATTCTTTAACAGTACACAAGTAAATATTGATGTACAATACCCATCCCCGCCAAACAATTTCCCCTCAAATAACAAATATACCTTTCAGCACTACAGAATTTCACAATAAGCTAACAGGATATAGTACCCCATTACCAAGCTACTATCCAATAGTAAATCTGGAGGGAAAAAGTGTATGACGAGGCAAATTGAATCAGCTGAAAAATTGCTGACTGGGGACGTGCTAAGACTATTGCTAAAAACTGCTCTGATTGTAGGGAAGACAGCATTGCAACGTATTCCTAGGAAAATCGCCATTTATTATAATCATCTCTGATAAAGTCTTGATTTTCTTAAAATCTTTATTACAAAATGCTCTTGATAAGCGACTTATAAGGACCAAAGGGCCTCAGAAAACTAGGGAGCTATTAAAAAAAAATGACAACTTCCTTTTAGGAAACTATAACAATAACCATAGCCTATAGAGATCTGTATTTGTAGTTAGTAAACTAACTTATGCCAAACTACTGATGTAATTCCAAGCTATACAAATAACACCTTATGTTAACAGTACGAAAAGAACATGTGAAACAAACAAATCATGTTATTGAGTGTGGCTGGAACCAACCATTTTGTGATATTAATATCAGGCAGACAAGAATGTGAAGTATAGAGAAAATACTCTATTTTAAATCCAATTATTTCTGTAAGTCTCGCTATAACCCACTGGTGTTACAGGTCCCTTCTTTGCAGATGCACAGAGGATTTAAGCTGTAACAGTACCAGCTACAAAACCTTGACTCTTTAGCCCAAGCTGCAGCAATTGATGCTGGAGGTCTCTAAGTCGGTCCTTGATGTATCAGCCAAGGGTCTGGCTGACCTCCCCCACCCCCCATTATGTATTCACGCACAAAAACACTACTTTGTGCAGCAATTACAGTTGAGCTACCTGTAACATACCTAGCTCAAAAACAAGCACATAAAAAGTTAAGCCTTCTAACAGTACACATTTTCCTTGTCTCCACCCAGACACTCACCTGTCCACTAGCACAGTATACTCCACAAACAGTGCACCACAACCTTAGCTCCCCCTCCAGACACATGGAATGCCAGCTTTCCAGTATCCCCTTCTTCAAATCCTGTCACTATCCCAAACAGACCAGATGTTTTCCCTCAAATGTCCCTTCTGCACAGTTCTGGGAAAACATGTTCCCTGAAGTTTGAAGGAAGGGGTGCTGGAAGGCTATCATCTTTACAGCAGGGCAAAGTGAAGGTTGTGAGGAAGCCATACATGTCAGCGCCAGGATTAGAATGCAGGACGCGCTAATAAATTAACTTAATATTAAAGATTTATTGAAAACTTTTTTTTCTTGTAATGCTTTCCATGTTCTGCATTGAAGGAATACTTTCATGTAAATCCAAGTTTAACACTACTTCGTAAATGTCACCTTTTATAACTTTTTAATTGCTCCAATGCATCAGCAAGCTTTCAGGGCATGTGTGGTAGTGAATATCTGAATTTCATGGGCAGTTCTGCTTATTCTTCACTGCAGACCTCCATCATTGTTAATATCCATAATACAAAATAGCCACTCAGCTATATATCATTGTTTACACAACTACAAAATTTTTTTTTAAAAAAAGCAGAGTCTAAAGCTTGTCATCTTCTTTTTGGTTAACCTTGCTGTGTTTCTGCAATATGACACACCATTATCTTTATTGTTTCCTGGCACAGAACCCAAGATACCATTTGCAAAGATAGTTCCATAGCACAGTACAAAGAGGCGCCCATCCAGAAAACAGCATTATTCCACATAGTGCTGATTCTGAGATTATCATGTGCAACATATGCGCAGTCCCCTTGAGTCCTGCAAGATGGAGTTTCTTAACTCCCATCTGATTTAGTGCTTCCACCTCCTTGAGCAAAACCAAATCTCTATTATCTCTTAAATGAAGCAGATGGGGATTTCTTGGCTTCAGGGATCTCATAAAATATACTCTATCCCTCCCATTGGGATGTTTTCTTTTTTTTAAATGAGCATTCCTGTACTAGTTTATATTTACAGCATCTGGCCATGTAAATTTCAAACATAAACCTGTGTCAAGTGGGAAGCAAAAACATATAATTAAAAATATTGACTAATAAAGTGTTTGCTCGTGCCCAGAGCCTTTCAGCAAAGGATTTCAAGCATGCCTGAATTTCAGAGTCCCCTGCTCTCACCATCAGACTCCTTTAATGTCTGGAAACCAAAAAAGGTTCAGAGATTTGTTCTGAGTTAGCATTCAAATCTTTGGATGCATATACCCATGTTTTCATAACTATGCCTGTCTGAACCGCTTTGGTTTACAAAATTGGGGTGGGGATATGCAGCTGCCTCTGGGGTGAAACTGAGCAACTGCTTAACAACAGATGGTCACTGTTTTTCTTTAATCACACCTCTGCACAGGATGAAATTACACTTGATATTGTTAGATGGGTGTTTTGGGTACATTATGATGGGGAAGGACCTTGTATTTTACTATGAAATGTACAACACTCAAACATTGGGTCAACTTTTGGGGTGACATTATTAATCGTAGAGTAAATATATCCTCTGCTCTTTTTTTCTTCAGATGTTATAATTTATCCAGGTAACATAAATGTCTCTTTCTTCAGACAACATTAGCAGGTAACAGCATTTTCCTCCTTATTTCTAGATTTTTGAGAACCACTGAAATTAAATTCTGCATGGTGCTTCAATTCTTCCATTGCTCAGGAAGATCCATGCTTTCCAGTTCATCTGGACTTCAGCAAACCTCATGTATCCGTTAGCTGTCTTTTCTTACATTGTGTCTGCACATATTGGGCTTTTGACACCAAGGAATCTTTTGACACCATGGAAAGTTTTTGTTGGTTCACATGGGTATTTCCTTGAAAGACTTGTAATTTAACACCACCACTAATGTATCTCAATTATATTACAGGTGTTTTTACCAACAGTATTTTGGAACAATGAATGGGAAAAATCCACTGTATGTTTATATATCCACACACAAACACATACACACACACTTAAAAATCATGTCATTAATATATACCAAAAATGTGACATGTATGCCTTTAGGGCACATTCCTGCAGTACATGGGCTAGCTGTCGCAGAAGCTTAAGTAGAAATTCTGACTGCCTCAGACAAAATTCATCTCAAAACACCTGGACAGTACACACTGAAGCATCAGCTTCACTATCCCTTGCCAGGGTATAATACGTATGCCCGTCTGTGACGGTCAGCTGTGTTGACTGGAGTAGGAGACGCGGGGCTTTGTGCCATCAGGCAACACACAGACTCTTTCTAATGGCTGCACTAACAATACACAGTGTCTGTGCTTCCAAGCCATATTGCATCTCCTTCTCTTACACACCCTGACCAATAAAGATTGATATTAACATAAAACGCACCTGCCCTTTATTACAATTTTACAGATTCAGGGCCTTGCGCTTTTTATTCCTGGTGCTCATAAGCAGCTGCGGTTTGGTAAGATGTCAAGATAAGATGCCTTTTTCTGAAGAGAAGCTGCTGCTTATTTGAAGCTTTTGAATGGTTTTTGCTAAGTTGCAACACTGAACTTCTTATAAAGCCTTTGTGTAGATTATTACCAACAAAAAGCACTTTGAATTAGCATATTAATTATTCCTCAATGAATTCTTAAATGTTAATCCTCTGCATGTTGCTAATTAAAGAGGAGCTATGAAACTAGGAAAAGATAACACTCCCAAGTGCTATGGAGATTACTTTTACCTGAAAAATGAATCAGCATTTATGCCTTTATTTTGGTGAGTTGCAGGGCTAGCTGCCTTTCCTTGCATTCACACTATGGGTTTAGTGTGGCAGCTACAGAATTATTTCCAATTCTTCCAAATGATCATGAATTGTTTGATGCCACCAGAGCCTGAAATCCACTTTTCCCCAATATGGGCATAATCCAAAGCCCAATGAAGCCAATAGAAAGGATCCCAATTGCCCTAATTATTTTTTGGATGCAGCCATAAATGAATACCTGCATAGCTGACCCTTTATTTGGGCTAATTAAGCACTTCACCTACAAAGACAATACTATCCTCTTCAAATGTGATTTTGCACTTTTGTGATGGACTCTTGTCTCTCCAGAGACTAAGAATCTGATTTACTTACAGATATTTAATCTATGTCTTTGGATATGAACTGCTACAATTACGACCATGCCACTGACAGACAGGGACACATTGCTGGACCTGTCTGTGCGATGCTAGTAGACATTGAGCTAAATTCAACTCTCAGGCCTGGTCTACACTACGCGTTTAAACCGATTTTAGCAGTGTTAAACCGATTTAACGCTGTACCCATCCACATAATGAGGCCCTTTATATCAATATAAAGGGCTCTTTAAACCGGTTTCTGTACTCCTCCCCGAAGAGGAGTAGCGCTGAAAATGCGGTATTCCATATCGGATTAGGTTAGTGTGGCCGCAAATCGACAGTATCGACTTCTGGGCGGTATCCCACAGTGCACCATTGTGACCGCTCTGGACAGCAATCCGAACTCGGATGCACTGGCCAGGTAAACAGGAAAGCCCCGCAAACTTCTGAATTTCATTTCCTGTTTGCCCAGTGGAGCTCTGATCAGCACGGGTGGTGATGCAGTCCCAAATCCAAAAAGAGCTCCAGCATGGACCGTACGGGAGATACTGGATCTTCACTGTATGGGGAGACAAATCTGTTCTATCAGAGCTCCGTTACAGAAGACAAAATGCCAAAGCATTTGAAAAAATCTCCAGGCTATGATGATACAGAGTTCACAGCACAGTGCTGTGTGACAAGTGTAACAGAAAGCCAAAGAATCAAATGGATGCTCATGGAGGGAGGGAGGGGGTACTGAGGATTCCAGCTATCCCACAGTCCCCAGCAGTCTCCGAAAAGTATTTGCTTTCTTGGCTGAGCTCCCAATGCCTGTAGGGTCAAAACATTCTCCGGGGTGGTTCAGGGTATAGCTTGTCAATGTACCCCCTCCCCCCCATGAAAGAAAAGGGAAAAAAATCGTTCCTTGACTTTTTTTCAATGTCACCCTATATGTACTGCATGCTGCTGGTAGACACGATGCTGTGCAGTGAAGAGCAGTATCCTCCCTCCCTCCCCCGGTGGCAGACGGTACAATATGGCTGCTATCTGTCATCATAATCAGCCCATGAGTGCTCTGGCTGGCCTCAGGTGAGGCTGGCCGGGGGGCGCCTGGGTAAAAATAGGAATGACCCACTGGTCATTCCCAGTAGATGGTACAGAACGGCTGGTAACCGTCCTCATCATAGCAACTGGGGGCTGAGCTCCATCAGCCCCCCTCCCTTTTCATGTGTAAAGAAAAGATTCTGTACTGCCTGGACTATCATAGCAGTGGGATGCTGGCTCCTCCCCCACACCCACTTAATGTCCTGCCTGGACTATCATAGCAGCTGGAGGCTGCCTCCCCTCATTTATCTCAGTAAAAGTCAGTGTTTCTTATTCCTGCATTCTTTATACTTCATCACACAAATGGGGGGACACTGCAACGGTAGCCCAGGAGGGTTGGGGAGGAGGGAAGCAATGGGTGGGGTTGTTGCAGGGGCACCCCTAGAATGGCAGGCAGCTCATCATTTCTGCAGGATCTGACACGAGCGGCTGTGCTCTCTGGTTCTCTGATACACTGGTTCTCTAGCACAACTTGCCCCATATTCTAGGCAGATTGACTCTATTTTTAGATACCATAAAGGAGGGATTGACTCGGGGAGTCATTCCCATTTTTTGTCTTGCTTTGCGCCCCCGGCCGACCTCAGCCAGGGCACCCATGACAGCAGCAGACGGTACAGAACAACAGATAACCATCATCTCATTGCCAATTTACAATGGCACAGCAGACGGTACAGAATGACTGATAACCATCTCTGCTATCATGCAAGGCAAATGAATGCTGCTGTGTAGCGCTGCAGTATCGCCTCTGTCAGCGGCATCCAGTAACACATACGGTGACAGTAAAAAAGCTGAACGGGCTCCATGGTTGCCGTGCTATGGTGTCTGCCAGGGCAATCCAGGGAAAAAGGGCGGAAATGATTGTCTGCCGTTGCTTTTCCATGAGGAGGAAGGAATGACTGTGACAACATTTACCCAGAACACCCGCGACACTGATTTTTGCCCCATCAGGCATGGGATCTCAACCCAGAATTCCAATGGCGGGGGAGACTGTTGTGGGAACTATGGGATAGCTACGGGATAGCTACCCACAGTGCAACGCTCCAGAAATCGATGCTAGCCTCGGACCATGGACGCACACCACCGAATTAATGTGCTTAGTCTGGCCGCGTGCACTCGACTTTATACAATCTGTTTTACAAAACTGGTTTATGTAAAATCGGAATAATCCTGTAGTGTAGACATACCCTCAGAGAAATCTCCTGGATGGAGTTCCCAATAGTCTGCCGAACTCTGCCCACAATCAGGGAAATGCCTGAAACTGAGAGTGTTCCAAGGTAAAATTTGCAGATCTCTGTTGTTCAAACATAGTTAATGTTCAACCAGTAGTTAGGCCCATTGACTGGGGCTTAATTCAAGTGCATGGCATTGGTTCAAGGTGCCCTTTGTACCATTGCCAAGCACAGAGCAGGCTTAGTTATACTGTATTCTGAATTTACACTGAGTTGCTTTGTAGAAATCATGCCTGCTTTTTCTCTGATTTCCCATTTTAACTGTTATGGTATGTTTGGTTGAATGTGTCTTCCTAAGTATTTGGTGAGATACCATCTTCTCTATCTGGCTGCTAATTTTATAATGCAAAACCAAAGCCATTCTGTTCAAAAGACTTTCTGCAACACATTATGCAGTGGAAGAGAAGAAAGATAACAGAGCCAAATCCATTGTAAACAATTCTGTCCAGCTTCTCAACTGAAGAAGAAACGTTTAGAGACTCATTAACAGGAAGGCAGAGAGAAAGAGGAACCACAGAGCAGATGTTCTCCAGGAGATGACTTTCCTCAGTGCACAAAAAGTGGATCTTATTGGGACACAGCATTTTCCTCCCAAGCCTGCCACCTGCAGAAGCCAATATGAAACTGCACAAATGGCCAATGGGAGAGAGTGACTAGAGCAGGGGATTGCAAGTCCGGGCTCCTGCATTCTAATCCCTGTTTTGCTGTGTGACTTTGATTAAGTTACTAAACCTCTGTTTACGTCTGCTTTCCTATCTCTTCAACTGGTCCTGATAATACTCGCCTACTTCCTGAGATGTAAGATTTCATTCTGTAATGTCTGCAAAGTGCTTTGAAAGCCTCAAATGAAAACTGCTGTAAGGACTCCAAAGCATTATTATTATAGTCACTAGGGAGTTAATGAAAGAAGATGAAGTTATTAAACAATAGTTGTTATTGTTTAAATGCTCTCTATGCTGCAGAATAAAATAGCACTTTTGAGAACTTCAGAGGATGTAGAAACTGAAGGACCTACAATAATACATCTTTTGTCCTGTGAATACGAGTAGTTGGTCCAGAAAACTTTCCAGACTCAGCCCAATTGATCACTTCCTAGTTTGGAGATGACTATAACTGCTAGAACACTTCTACTTGCATGTTAACCTCTGAAAATTCTTAATAGGATTCTGAAAGAAGGGAGATTCCTTGATAAAGTGGTGCTGTAGTCTCCTTCTCAAATTCCTGCCCAATTTTACTTAACCAGAAGTAAGTCCCTGCAGATGTCATATCACAAACATATCATTTGCTTTGATGCTTTGCTTAGCTTTACCCTACGGACAGGTGGATCACACATATGTGATTTGGTTGGAGAAATTGAAAGTACAAGAGTCTAATTTTCAGAAGTACATTTGCAAAATGCATAAATTAGAGGCACAAATACTCTAGTGCACCCAATAACTGGGATTTGCATGTACACACGCCTCCTTTGAAATTTCAGTGGAAATCCAAAAACAGTGAGTGCTATTCTCCCCTAGGTATTACGAAGCAGTATAGTTCTAAGCAGCTACCCAAATAAATAAATAAATAAATAAAAATGACACTAGGTTTCTACTGAAAATATCTTAGATCCATAGTGAGATCTCTCAGAAGATGACTAGCATAGGACAACTTTAGCCATAGGGTAAGCAAGCACAATTCCATTGGCTTCACTTAAACAAATTTGGCTGTATTTTTGAAAAACATATCTACCCATAACTTTTTCCACTTAAAACTGGTCTTTGTTTAAGCCAATGTCAAATTTCAACACAATAGTGAGCTCCTTTTTGGCCAAATTAAAAATGGTATAGCTGCAGTGAAGTCTTCCTTCTCCCACCTGCACACATACACGTCTGGTGTCTGAAATGATCTTGATCATCCTTATTAACACCTTACAGACAAGATAACTCTAATACTTCATTTAAGCCATTTATCTGAGTTCCGTGTTCGGCATCTGAATGAAGGACTTAGCCCCAAAGCTAGCTCAATGTCTCTGTTTATCAGCTGCACAATACATTAAAAAAGTAATAGATCTCTTCTCATATATTTAACTGTTTTAAAAATCATAGCCAAAGGATATATTTTGTACAATCCTACTGAAATTCATAAGCCCTCACAACTTTTACAATACTGCCAGAGTGCCTCCATTCAACTGATGATAAAATCTTTACAGCATATTTTCCTAAGAAGCAGTGTTTATAACTGGTCATGTTTAAGTGAAGTAAGCCTTTGGCACAGCACTGCAAAACTTAATATCTGCATATCAGCCGCTTTCCTCTCATTCTTCTGCTGCAACTTACATTATTACGTGGCTTATTCTTTCAGGGGGAATTTCTAAAATGATAGAAAAATAGCAACATAAAGATTATAAGATAGTAGATGTAAAATTGTAAATGGCTTTAATTCAGTCAGAAAAGGACACCAAATAACTACAATCTAATTTTAAGTCTGGTGCAGAATATGAAATGAGCTTTAAGGTTCGTTCTCCCCTCAGTATGTGGAAGTTGCTCTAGAACAATAGTTCCCATTAGCATTATAGTCGTTCTGCATGTGAATTGCCTACAAGACAAGAAGGGGGCTGACTGTGTAATAATTAAATTAACATACTAAGTAACGACTGGCATTCATTAGAATCTGACCATATTTTTAATTGCCCATCTTTCTCTTTGGCAATATCTCCTGATGCCACCAACACCACATCGGATGATAGCTTTGCCACAAATCCTGAGTATGGAGCAGTACACCATGGCAGGAGCATGAGGGGAACAGACTGGGGCCAGGATTCCCTTCCTGTTCCCCAGAGGAAGTAATATGCTGCTCCACCCATTCATTGCCCATTTGCTCCAGGGAGAAAATAGCTGGCACGCAACACCTGCTTATCACTGAGTGCCTGGGCTCCAGAATTGGGTAATTTGCATAGTGGCCTCAGGGGAGAGAGGGGAAAAATCTTACTCCCCATGAACTGCCGCCCTCCTCCCCGCTCAGATCTGGAGATGTAACAGGACTGGCTGGCTGCCACCTGAGCACCCCCTTATGGCCAGGGGTCCCTCTGCAGTGCTCTGCTCTACTTTCCCCCTTCTTCAGGGCTCCTTCAATAAACTCTCCAGTCTCCTTCCATCACAGCCTTTCTTGAGGTCTGGGGCTTTTTATTAAATTAACAAAGTTCTCAAAACAAACATGAAACAATCTTCCCCCCATGCTTAAGCTAGGCACAGCCCTTCCTTCCTCCCTGAGGAACTGTCCTTTCCTCAGGGACCATAGCAGGAGAGCCTCTCTCCCTGCAGCTTCCTGATGCCTTTTACTCAGCAGCACCAAGTAATCAGGGGCCTAGCCTCAGGCTCTCCACTCCACGGGCAAACACCCCTGTTACAGGGCTCATAGCCCAAGACAGAATCCAACCCTTAGGGCTCACAATACACCCATCTGCACCACAGCAAAAGGCACGGAGATGACCTTCATTTATCTGCAAACACATTTGCAAATGCTGCTGATAAAATAGAAAGTGGGCAGCTGTAAAAGCTCAGTCTGAATGAGTTTGCCCAATAACTCATAATATATTTAGGGCCCAGTTCTGATAAGGGTAGAGGAACCTGACCCTTAGGGCAGGTTTTTAGCAGTGATTAAAGAGACAAACTGGCACTTTAAACAAAGAGAGAAATATCTAGCAAATACATAAGCAGTATGAATTTCAGTTCTCTCTCCAAGGGTAAACCAAATGTGAAGCTACTACAAAACTGAACTGGGTACATACGTCCTTAGAGGAAGCAAACAATGTCTCAGAGGAAACACAGTCACATTTTACTACTTTTAGAGAGTGTGGAGCAGCACTAGTGATGTTGTGGCCTGCTCTACCCTCCTCCACTGAATGGATGCAAGTTTCACCTCTCCCACAGCAGAAAGTACAAATGTGGAGGGATTAAAAGAGAAACATCCAAGGAGATATGGGGTTTTGTGTGAGCCTCAGCATACAAACAAGGCACTTAGCTATGTGCTACCCCCATAGGCCTCATTGCCACTCCAAGATAGAAGTAACTTGGCAGCCAATCAAGCAAAGTCTCATTAATTCAGGACTGAGCTCCCCTTCTCATCACTTTTAACCTTGTGCTCACACACACACAGAAAACTCCCTCCACCTGCGCTGTGCAGCATTGAGCCCACGGCCTGGCACTGGTGAAATTTAATAAAATTAAAAGCCGTGTTCAATAAACCCAGTGGAGTGGAAGTGGCTGAAGTATTTTAGTAATATTGTCAATACAGAAATAATGGGAAATAACAGCTTTTGTGAACTTAGAAACAAACAACAAAAATCATTGTTACTTAAAGGTGGCTACAATGGCTGCGTACCGAGCAACAGGACAATTCAAATTAAGCATTTCAAGAATGGCAATGAAGATCTGGGAGAGTAGCTAGCATTCCTTCATTACTCTGTTGTCCTCTGTGTGCTTGCATAGGTGTAGCTGAGGGCAGTGTTTGACCCTGACTTTGGCACTTAGGATCACCCTCTTCCTAAGTGCCAAAGTCAGGGTCAAACACTGCCCACAAGAGGCTCATGGGAAGGAAATCTTACTGATTTTTACCTGTGTTGTTCCAGGGGAGGAAGGGCAGGTTATTTGCCCCCACAGAAAGGGAAGAGTGTTTGGCCCTAAACTTTGGCTATCTCAGATCCACGAGAGGCCAGTGCCTTCACATCGGCTTCAGGGACTGCACACCCACCTCTCCATGTTCCTCATGGTGCAGATCCAATGCAGCCACACTGCCCCTAAACCACTGATTCTGGGGCGGGCGGTGTCTGTACGTGTGCTAGGAGTGGGTGGAAGGGAAGAATGTTTTGTTGCCAGCATACTCTTACCCAAGTGTGGATGTCCACCTGTTTGGCAGACCTTCACAGAGTCCTGGGAGAATGGTATGAGGAAGTGGTTGACTTACTCTTTTCATGCTGAAAATGTGAGTTCTGTGCACAGAGAATCCCCTTTGCAAACAAGATCTGGGGTACATAATCTGTCCCTTAGCAATTCTATTGACGATGTGAGGGCCAGAATCATTCAGTCTCCTGTAGCTGTGCTGTCTCTTCAGGGCTAACAAGTCTAGTAAAATTTTATTTATTTATTTGTCACTGAAGTTCTCAGATATGACTCTGAACGTGCACATAGGGATCAGCACTGCCTAGTAAGCTGTTACCCTTTTAAATTATGACTTCTTAGAGTAGAAGGACTAAAAGATTTAATTTTAAGCAGAAATGACCCAATAAGTTTCAGAAACTATATAGGGAGAGCACTAGAATACTATGTTACAATATGAAGAAGATCCATTTGGCACAGATGGAAGAGGAAATTGAGGGTATATATTGTGAATAAAGACCAGGAGAAAAACCTAAATTTTGTCAGGCTGTGGTCATTGTTCTTGACTCCACTGAAATCTCAATCCAAACTGATTCAGAGATTATAGTCAACAAGGAAATAGTGCAAGTGGAGAGGTGTGATAGGAAATGGATCACGTTTTGTTTATAACCTAGAAACAAACCTTTCTGATTAAATGCTGATATTGAATCTACGGGCACCATTCTCACCAAAGACTGGAAATCCTCGCAGGCCTGCCCAGGAGATTGGACTGTTGTTTCCAGTTTGGATTTGACAAACTCACTATTTTGGATGGATTGGGGGCTAGTTCTGAGGTGCTGATAACCACTGGAATCCAAATCTGATTCCAGGACCTGAAGTACCTGGGTTAGAGGTATGTGCACCAGCTAGGGATGTACTGGAAAGAGGCCGGACAACAGCAGTAGGTAGGGAGAAGGTTTTCTAGGGACAAGAAAAGGATGGCAGGAGGAAGCCATTTGAAAGTGGAAGTGGGGGGATGGGGAGACAGGCCAGGTAGTGGGATAGATCTGAGTCGTACTGTAAATTGCTGCCATCATATGGCCTGACCTTATTGAGAATGATTATTATTTATAATAGGGTAGGACCCCAATCAATGATCAGGACCCCACTGTGTTAGGTTCTGTAAAGATAAATAACAAAAGAGACAGCTCCTGCCTCAGAGAGCTCACAGACTGTCAGACAGGACAAGACAGGAGGACAAAACAGACAAATGAGGCAGGTGGTGAATGGAAAGATCATTTGTATCACTGAGGCTTGCTTCACATACAGTCTTTTTCTTTTGATTTAATAAACGTACACTTCCAGTGCTCTGGGCTTTCTGCGCAGAGAAAATACATAGCAACCAATAAAACAAAAACACCCAGAGTAAACATTCACAGATCTGCCCCTGAAAAATAAACCTTCTTGCTTACTTCACCACTAACCTCTGCCCTTGCCAGAGAAGCCCTAGGAAAACTGGTAAACCTAGTAGCATGACCCAAATTACTGCTCTGGCAAAACAGGTGGGGGAGTGAATTCCACCACTGAGGAATCCTCATTGAAAACACCCTCCCCTTTTGTCCGCTTCCTGATTAAACAAGAGGACTGATAGCATCAGTGCTTCAGCTGTGCTCAACTGGGAACTGGGATTGTTTAGTCTGCAGAAGAGAAGAATGAGGGGGGATTTGATAGCTGCTTTCAACTCCCTGAAAGGGGATTCCAAAGAGGCTGGATCTAGACTGTTCTCAGTGGTACCAGATGACAGAACAAGGAGTAATGGTCTCAAGTTGCAGTGGGGGAGGTTTAGATTGGATATTAGGAAAAACTTTTTCATTGGGAGAGTGGTGAAGCACTGGAATGGGTTACCTAGGGAGGTGGTGAAGGTTTTTAAGATCAGGCTTGACAAAGCCCTGGCTGGGATGATTTAGTTGGGAATTGGTCTTACTTTGAGCAGGGGGTTGGACTAGATGACCTCCTGGGTCCCTTCTAACCCTGATATTCTATGATTCTAAGTGGCATGGTCTCATACAAGCAGAAAGGCCATCTCTAAGGTAACCTGAACTCAACCTATTGAAAGGTTTATACATTAAATGGTACCCCAAAACAAATTGGAAACCAGTGAAGATCACAGAGTATCAGGGTAACAAGCTACCCATGACAAATATCCCTTTATAAAGTTGGTAGCCACAATCCATACTTCAAGTTTCTAACTGGACTCATGTAGCGCACGTTGTAACAATCCTATTTTGGGAGGCAAGATGGAAATTACCAGCCAGGCTATATACAGATATATATCAGTAGGCTTGATACTCAACAGGCTTGCACCTTGCGCCATCATTTACACTTGTGTAAAATGAGTGTACAATAGTATTATTTTGGTTAGGTAGTATTTTAAACCCACTTTACACAGGAATAAATGACTACCCAGGGACCAAGACAGAGGAGAACCTGGCCGAATGTTCTCTGCGATGGACTATCTTGTTTCCCTCGAGTCTTGCTGGATCTCATCTAATAGTCTTTAAAAGTCTAATTTCTGCAACACTTTAAGGAAACAAAATAAATACTTCATATCTCATGCTGCTCTGTGGTTGGTTTCCCAACAATTTGCTGTAACAGAATTAAAGCCCATTTTTCTGTAATTGTAGAGGGCTGACATTTCTGAATAATAGATAGACCAAAACATAGATCTTAAAATAATAACTGCCTTAAAAATTAACACATTGCTAAAAAAAAAAGATGGATTTGAGCAGAATACAGTAATCCTGTTCGAACAGATTTCCACTTCTTTGTTTCTCGGGATTGTTTCAACAGAATCTTTTCACCAACAAAAAAAAATTAAGTTTTCCTGTTCGGTTTCTAGTATCTTTTAAAAATAAACTAAGACAGTAGGCCCTCAATACCCGCAGGCCAACAATGGGATGTTTCCATTCATTCCTTGCTTCCTTTGTTACCAGTTCCATCATTGACCATTTCATGATTGTGCGGTAAAGTGATAAATATGTAAGGCCAATTTGTGTTCTCAGCTACAGTGGTGTAAATCTGAAGTAACTTCAGTGACTTCAGTACTATAAAATTAAACCTCTTGGAACAGTTTTTCTGTCACAATCCTGATATTAGTTCACTGATTAGGAGGGCTTTGTAATCTTCACGCCAGCTGTAGCCTACAGGTATGAGTTACACCTCCGTTTTTCCTACACTGTTATTTTGTGTTGTCCCATGAACAATCCTGGTGCCCCCTCATGAGGTTCCCATCCCCAGATTGGAAGAAACTTTCTTATAGTTAGATTGTGTGACACTAAGGGTATATCTACGCTACCCGCCCGATTGGCGGGCAGTGATCGATCCAGCAGGGATCAATTTATTGCATATAGTCTAGATGCGATAAATCAAATCCTGAGCACTCTCCCGTTGACTCCTGTACTCCAGCACTGCACAAGGCACAGGCAGAGTCAATGAGGGAGCTGCAGCAGTCGACTTACCATGGTGAAGACACCACTGTAGGTCGATCTAAGTATGTCAACATCAGCTACGTTATTCACGTAGCTGAAGTTGCATCACTTAGATCAATCCTCTCCCCAGTGTAGACCAAGACTAAGCTGTGTCATCAATGAACATGACTTCAGGACCCTATACAAGAGAAAAAATTAATAATACTTTTTATTTTAAAATAGCCAGTTCTCCCTCCCCGCAACCAGCAGCTACAGTAAGCATATTGCCAGCTATAGTAAGACTGTGATGCATTTTTTAACTTCCTAATATCCTGATATTGCATTTTCTCCTTAGGTAAATCCCCAGGATAATGCAATTGCAAATGACAATGATTACAGATGCAGTCAAAGTTGCCTAGTTAGGTGAAAAAATATCCAGAAGAGTTTTTCTATTTCTCTGTCTTCCAAGTGACCTTTTTCTAAAGAGAAGTGCAGCCAGCATATTAGATATTACTATTCCACCCTTTCACCGCCTATATAGATGGCTGCCAGAAATTCAGCTTGGGTTTGTGGCCTGAGAACAAAACAGGCAAGGAGGAACTCCCACGATCTGATCCTTCATTCTAGTACCAGCTCTATTTGTAACCTTGGGACAGACATTTTGGGCTTGATTCTCTCCTGCTCTGTGCCTTGTGTAGTCATTCACACCAGAGTAGAATGGGAGAGAAATGCTTCCATTCTGACTTAGAAGCATTTCATACCCATTTTGCACACAGGTGCATCTGAGAGCACTCATTTTGCCTAGTCCAAAGTCCATTGAATTCTTGGGAGTCTTCATTAGGTTTTGGATCACGCCTCATGAGACTACATAAAGCATAAGACAGTGGAGTGTCTCTATCGCATCTGCGTCTCTCCTCTCAGTTTCTCTCTTTGTAAAATGAAGACAAGACTTACTCTGCCTCCTATTGTGAGGATTCACTAGTAAATGAACAGAGCACTAGGTAATTTCAATACTTAATGTTAATATATATGTATAATACAAATAATTAGCATGTACATTCCACTTTATACTATGTATATCATTGTGTTAGTTAGCTCTTATGTAGTGTATAGATCTATACTAATGCTCTAGTTCAAACAGGAATTATTTTGCTGCGGTTCTATGGCCTGTGTTATGCAGGAGGTCAGACTAGGTGATCGCAGTGGTCCCTTCTGGCCTTAGAGCTATTTTAATAGACTATAATAAATAAATATAATGTACAATTCAAATCATTAGCATGTCCATCCCACTTTATACAGTGTGTGTCTGGTATAAATTAGATAATAATTTATAATAATATAACGGTGTGTATTGTATAATAAATTATACTGTACTCACACAGAGAGCATAAAATTAATACATTATTGGCATTATTATCTCAAACACAGAGCATCAATAATTGCGGTTTCATCTGAGGACAATACTTTAACAGCAGAGTATCACTATACAATATGACAGCAGATAGAGTCTTTATTCTCTTTACCATTAATATTCACTAAATGCTGTTCTTTCGATAGGTGCTGGAACTAGGGGTGCTGCCCCACCCGTTGGCTTGAAGTGATTTCCATCACATCCAGAGTTTATAATTTAGTTCAATGATTCTCAGCACTCACCACTATACAAATTGTATCAGCACTCCTGGTTCCTTCTTGCTTAGTTAGTGAGCCTTCCGTCCATCAGATAACACAATTTCATTCTATCACAGTGCTTTGAAAGTTGCTGCATAAATTTTCCCCATGCTGTCTTTTCCTGATTTTGACAGAAAACATCTTGTCCTTCTTTGGGTACATTTGTGTGTGCGTCTGTCTGTTTTGACAGTGTCCTTCACAGAAGTTCCACAGTGCTTAACGATTCAGCACAATTAAAAGCAACATCAAATAAAAATTCTTTCAGATAGGATTTAAAAGCTAAAACTGATTTAAAAGCTAAAGCTGTCTGAATACAAAAAGGAAGGAAGGTGAGAAATAAACACTGATACTTCGATTCCAAACATCTGTTGTGTTTAAGGCAAGCTAATAAACTGGCACCCATTTGCACAGGCAGCCTATTTGTGTAATATGATCTTCCCTGTGTACCAGGATGTAATATATGTCATGTTCAGAAGCTGATTACCTGCATTATGTACTAGCAGAAGCATTTGCATGGGTTTTATGAGTCCCAGTCAGAGTGCAGCATTGTGGAACAGTCTAGAGGTAACAGAGACGTGGAGGATTGTAGTGAGGTGTCCCTCTGAAATAGAGAAGGAGCACAGTCATTTTACCAGCCAAAGCTATAAAAAAGAGTGGGATTTTGTCTGGCTATCTGGAGGAACAGGGGTAGCTAGTGATGGAAGGATTGCAGTACTTCAGGGAATACCAGAGACTTGCAGACTCCACTGCATGGAGTTCTGCCTGGCAGTCATTTTCCCTAGCTGCACAACTCCTGAGGTGCACTGAAGCAGAGTGCTCCTTGGGCAGATCTTAGCACTGCCACAGGAGGAGGGAGTGTGTGGCTAGTTTTGGAGGATGGGGGCCGCCAATGGCAGATGGATCCACAAGAGACAGGGTGAGGCAGTGTTTAATTTGTAATGAATGTAGTGTTGGGGCTCTAGTAATTTTTTTACATCCCTAACTGATGTAGCAAGGCCAGAGGTGCTGGAGCTAGGAATTGCTAAGTCTAGAGGTGCCAGGCATCATCCCTGGCAAGCTCTGGCACAAATTAAGCACTGGGCTGAGGCTTGAAAGAGGGAGGCAGCTGTGATGTTATGCTCTTATGCCTCGTTCCCGTTAATTGCTTCATAATTCCCTTTTTGTAGAATAATTAGCTTTGCCGAAAAATTTGGGTGTAATGGCTGCTACTGATAGTAGGCGAGACCTGAAATAAAGAGATGAGGAAGGCAAAGATCAATCCATATACTAGGCCTCTCAACAGCTTTGGCAATGTTTCAGGGGCAGAGTCCCCAGTAAAGGGAGAAAAGGAAGAATTGCTAGAGGTACATACATGAATATTGAAATTAAACCATTCTTCTCCATTTCTGAGGAAACCAGTGCCTGCCATTTTCTGTGCCTTTCCACGGAGAACTCTAGTTAGGTTTGGTGAGGACAGAACAACATGTTCTCACCCAGCACCTAGAAACATCAAAATACATTTACAGAAATAAAATAATCAAGGCTGTGGCCTCATGTTTGTCTCAAATACAGAATGCCACAGTTCCTAGTGCTCAGAATTACAATGGCCCACTAAAATCATGATAGCTGAGAGAGGTGCATCCACTACAGTAGGGGTAGGCAACCTGTGGCACGCGTGCCAAAGGTAGCACGCAAGCCAATTTTTAATGGCACGCGGGGCGGGCTGAGTGGCTCAGCCCGCCGCCGCTCTGGCGCTTTCTGCCGCCGGCTCCTGCCAGCCGGGGACCCTCTGCCAGTCCCACTCAGCACCCACTGCTGGCCTGGGGGAAGGAACCCCAGGCTGGTAGGGGGCTGAGACCCCAGCTGGCAGGAGCCCACGGCTGAAACCCCAGAGCGGCAGCGGGCTGAGCCGTTCAGCCTGCAGCCGCTCTGTGATTCCCACTGCTGGCCCCTTGCCAGCCGGACTCCTCCTGCCGCAGCCCCACTCAGCACCCACTGCCAGCCAGGGGGAAGGAACCCCAGTCTGGCAGGGGGCTGAGACCACAGCTGGCAGGAGCCTGCAGCTGAAACCCCAGAGCAGCAATGGGCTGAGCTGCTCAGTGTGCATCTGCTCTGGGATTCCTGCTGCTGGCCCCTTGCCAGCGGGGGTCCTCCCGCCACAGCCCCACTCAGCACCCACTGCTAGCCGGGGGGAAGGAACCCCAGGCTGGCAGGGGGTTTAGATCCCAGCTGGCAGGAGCCCGCAGCTGAAACTCCAGAGCGGCACCGGGCTGAGCTGCTCAGCCTGCATCCGCTCGGGGATTCCCGCTGCTGGCCCTTTGCCAGCCGGGGTCCCCCCTGCGGCAGCCCCACTTACTTTGTGCAGGCGCCCTTCCAGACAGGGTTGAGGCCTGTGGCCCTGCTCAGCCCTACTGGGGCCAGCTCACTCACCTCAGCTGCCAATCTGGGATTCCAGTTGCTGACCTCCTGCCAGCTCGGTCTAGATCTCCAGCCCTGCTCAACCTGCTTTCTGGCCTGCAGTCCCTGCAGGCCACCCTGGGCTCTTCTCCTGGCCTTGGACCACCGTTCCCAGCCTGGGTCAGTGAGGGTTGCACACAAGGGAAGAGAGGGTGCAGCTCAGCACCCCCATCCTAAAATTGCTTATCTCAGACCACGCTGCGTTTGACCTTGTGCCTGCCTTCTATCACCATTTTTTTCCCCACTGAGAGTTGAAGGGAACATTTGACAAAATGGCAGCTCCTAAGAAAGTGAAGCTAGATGTCTGATCATTTCAGCCTGCTTGGACAGACACATTTGGGTTTATTGAAAAGAAGGACCATGCTATTTGTGCTTTCTGTTATGAAAGTGTTGTTCGTCGCATGTCAAGTGTTCGACGACATTTTGAAACGAAGCATGAGAAAACTTTTCTTGACGAAACAGACAAGACTGAATCAATCAAAAAGGCAGAAGCAGCCTATGAGAAGCAAAGTAGTATTTTTAAAAGCTTAAGTGTAAGTAAAAATCAAGCTACAGAAGGAAGTTACAAGATTGCACAGTGCATTGCAAAAAACGGAAAGCCATTTACAGATAGAGAATATATAAAAAGTTTTTCTCAGCAGTTCGGAGATTTTGTTCAGTGATTTGCCAAATAAAGATACAATCATATCTAGAATAAAACAACTCCCCATCTCTGCCAAAACAGTTGAGAGACGCATAAGTGAAATGGCAGAAAACATTAAGGAAAAGCAGATGACTGCATTGAAAGACACAGCAGTGTTTAGTGTTGCAGTTGATGAGAGTGTGGGTATAAACGAAGTTCCACGTTTGGCTGTTGTTGCAAGATACTGTGCTTCCAATGAAATCCAAGAGGAACTTTGTTGCCTAAAACCCCTGCATGGCACAACAAAGGGGGAAGATATACTGGAAAGTTGTAAACCATTTTGAAGAACAAGGAGTTGATATCAGAAAAATATTTTGTGTGACAACAGATGGTGCTCCTGCCATGGTCGGAAAACAGAAGGGATTTGTAAAGTTGCTTGAAGATCAAATTGGCCCTGCGACAGTCAAATTTCACTGTATCATCCATCAAGAAAACCTGTGTGCTAAAATTTCTAATTCAGAGCTTAATAATGTGATGAATACAGTGGTGCGAATTGTGAATTTTTTTGTTGCTCGATCTGCTTTGACTCACAGACAATTTGATCTTCAAGCGAAGAGATGGACAATGCTTATAACGACATCCACTTCACAGCAACATTCGGTGCTAAGTCGTGGCAAAGTTTTGGTGCACTTTGTAAACTGTTTTGATGCAATCAAGGCCTTTTTGTCGGAAAAAGGACAAAACTACCCCGAACTGGATGATGACAAATGGCTGTGTAAGCTCATGTTTCTAACTGACATCACTGCTCACCTAAACAAACTCAACCTCTGTCTCCAGGGTGCAGGGCAAATGGTTCTGGATCTTTATGAAAGCCTGGAAGGCATTTGTTGTAAAACTAAGCAGTTTTTCTTCTCCGGATATTCAAACTTCGACTTTCCATAGCTACTTCCAACACATAAAACGAGCTATCGACATTCTGTTGCACTGTCATGTGTCGATGAGAATGGAAAGTACATGCAAGAACTGAAATCAGAATTTTCTGACAGATTCAAGATTTCCAGCAATTTGGCCCAATGCTTTCTTTTCTCTAAAGATTAAACCTGAAAAGTTCAATGAAAGCGTACTTGGATTTGTCTGTATTTCAGTGGATGGGTGTTGAAGATTTCGAAATGCAGCTCATTCAGTTAAAAAGCTCAGAAACTGTGGACATCAAAGTTTGTAGATCTGCGGAGTGCACTTGAAGCTACCGAGAGAGAGATCATGGGGCCTCTATTCCTGACCTGCTGGACATCCCTGCCAGTGAAATTTAACTGTTTGAAGAAAATTGTGTTTGCAAATGCTTTCAGCATTTGGATCACACATACCTGTGTGAAAGGTATTTTCACACATGAAATCTGTCCTCTGTCGCGATCCCTCTTGGGAGCGGTTAACTAAGCTGTGATCACTCAGAAGCCTGTGTGCAGCTTAAAGTATCCAAATACGCGCCAGACATTGGAAAACTCAGCAATGAAAAGCAAGGGCAAGGATCACACTAAACTAATAAGATCTGCATTTTAATTTAATTTTAAATAAAGCTTCTGAAACATTTTGAAAACCTTGTTTACTTTACATATAACAGTAGTTTGGTTATATAGTATAGATTATAGCGAGACCTTCTAAAAAACATTAAAATGCATTACTGGCACGTGAAGCCTTAAATTAGAGTGTGTAAATGAAGACTCGGCACACCACTGCTGAAAGGCTGCCGACCCCTGGTCTGAGATGACGATCAGTGGCTGCAGAACTTTCAGATGAGAAAAGCCACTTTCATGGAACTATGTGCAGAGCTCACCCCCCCACCCTGCAGTACAAGGACACAAGATTGAGAGTTGCCCTGCCGGTGGAGAAGTGGGTGGTTATTGCAATCAGGAAGCTGGCAATTCCAGACAGCTACTGATTGGTCGCTAACCAGTTTGGAGTGGGAAAGTTGACAGTTGGAATTGTGTTGATGCAAGGTTGCAGGGCCATTAATCACGTCCTGCTCAGAAGAACCGTGACTCTGGGTAACATGCAGGACATTGTGGCTGGCTTTGAACAAATGGGTTTAACTAACTGAGGAGGGGCGATAGATGGGACGCATATTCCTATTCTGGCACTAGCTCACCTAGCCTCCGAATACGTTAACTGAAAGGGGTATTTCTCCATGGTTCTCCAGGCACTTGTGGATCACCGTGGTCGTTTCATTGACATTAATGCGGGCTGGCCTGGAAGAGTGCTTGAGGCACTAATCTTTTGGAACACTGCCCTGTTCAAGAAACTGCAAGCCAGAACTTTTTTCCCAGACCAGAGGATCACCATAGGGGAAGTCGAAATCAGGGACGGCTCTAAGTATTTTGCCACTCCAAGCACTGCAGGCAGGCTGCCCTTGACGGCTTGCCTGTGGGAGGTCCCCGGTCCCACGGATTCGGCAGCATGCCTGCGGGAGGTCCGCCGAAGCAGCGGGACCAGTGGACACTCCACAGGTATGCCGCTGAAGGCAACCTGCCTGCTGTCCTCGCGGCGACCAACAGAGCACCCCCCACAGCTTGCCGCCCCAAACACGTGCTTGGTGTGCTGGTGCCTGGAGCTGCCCCTGGTCAAAATGCCCATTGTGATCCTTGGAGACCCCCGCTTACCCTTTAACGCCATGGCTCATGAAACCCTACACAGGGCGCCTGAACAGCAGCCAGAAATGGTTCAACTACAGGCTGAGCCAGTGCCGAAAGACTGTGGAGTGTGCTTTTGGCCATTTAAAAGGCTGTTGGTGCTCTCTTTATGGGAAGCTGGACTTGGACGAAGACAGCATCCCCGCGGTTATATCTGTGTGCTGTACCCTCCATAATATTTGTGAAGGGAAGGGTGAAAGCTTCACTCAGGCATGGACTTCAGAGGTTCAACACCTAGAGGGTGAATTTGCACAGCCAGAGAGCAGGGCTATTAGAGGGGCCCAGCGTGGGGCTGCAAGGCTTAGGGATGCCTTGAGGGAACAATTTGAGGCTGAAAGCCACCAGTCACTTCTGGTGCCCTGCACGGGAGTGAAATACAGTGGCTGTGTTTGGTACACTGTCTTGCAGTGCTTGTTGATTTCCTAGACTAAGGTTTATTTTGCTTTATGCACTAATAAAGTATGTTTTCAAGATAAAAAACTCCATTTATTGAAAAGAAAATTCATTTATTGAAAAAAAACAAAGTAACACAGAAATACCAAAAAGGGCAAGAGAGTGGGGCCCAGTTCACTCATAGGCTTGAGAATGTCCTTATTTCATACTCTTGAATCCTGTCTGAAGTGCTGTGCACTGACTACTGCACTTCAGGATGGCTATAAGGCATGTTGCGGGGGGTTGAGTGCAATGGATAAGGGTCGTAGTTTTCATGGGTGGATGGTGAAGCTACGGGTGTAGGAGGCAGCTGGGGATGATAAGAACCCGGATGTTGGAGAAAGTGGGTTGGAAGGGACATGAGGGCACAAGGGGAAGAGTTTTGGGACAAGGGCTGCGGGGGGGGTGGGGGGGGGAGGGCAAGGGCAGTAGTGTTCTGCCTGCATGGTGACGAGCACGTGGATAAAGTCCGCTTGGTGCTCAATTATGCCAATTAGCCATTTTCCGTGATTTGCCACCAGTGCATTGCATTTTCTTGGAGGATCCTCCTTTCGCTCTCCCTCCACTTCTGTGCCTCGATTCTGATTTACAGACTGCTGTATGACTTCATCCAGCATGTCTTCTTTGCTTTTATGCGGCCTCTTCCAGAGTCTTCTCAGTCTGTTGGCCAATGATAAGAATGACAGCTGAGATCTCAAGGTTCCACCTAGACAGGCAAAATGCAACACTTAACAGAGGCAGCATTGTACACACCAGACAGAGTAATGATTCCCCCACACTTAAGGAGGGCAATCACAAAAACCATAATTTGCCTGTCCCAGCGCGAGCGCACATAACCCATGGGAGCCCCAGAAATGGTGAGTAAGCATAGGGTCTATGGGGACTGATTATTTCATGGCTGTACTGTCCTCTGGGTTTCTGTGCCTTGGGGAGAGCCAACAGCCAACAGGGGCAACCTACAGTGAACACTGTCCCAACATTCTCCACAGGAGTTCGTCCTAAAAGATCTCTTGATGCTGAGGGTGACCAGGGAAGCAAGAGAGGGTCTTCTCCTATAATGCAGCTTCTGCCCTGGCCCATATGCAGCTTGCCTGTGTGCAGCAATGGTTCCCCTGCCCCTCACAGCACAGTGGCACAGACACGTCAGCCTGACTGGGACAAGAATCACACTGGCTCTCCCAATAAACCTGCGCAGGCACATTGCCCATGTTCTGGCTGAGACTTTTGAAGAGATCACCGATGCTGATTACCGCAATGTGATAGACCACATCAATGCACTATTCCGCATCTAGGCATGCATGCAGCCCTAACCCTCTTCTCCCAAAGAGCCCATATCTAAAAACTTGCTTCCCAAAAAGAAAGTTGCTTACAAGGAACCTTCTCTGTTGTTTGTCCTTCCCCAAGCACTGGACGCCATGACTGGCTGCCTTCCTCCTGGCTCGAGAAGAGCTCCTGGCTGCATGCATCTAGGGATTCCGGGGTGTCTCCCTCTGCCTCAGCACCATCACTCATGCTTTCCTGCTCCTTCTCCCACCCTCCCTTGCTGTGCTGGGCTCAGAAGTGTCCATGGTGGTCATTGCAGTGGAGGTGGGATCATCCCCAGATATCGCATCAGGCTCTTTGTAGAATTTGCAGGTCATGGGAGCAGCTCTGGAGCTGCCATTTGTCTCGTGGGCTTTGCGGTAGGCATTCTGCACCTCCTTCGCTTTAACCCGACACTGCACTGCACCCCATTCATAGCCCCTGTCCATCATGGCCCTTGATGTGTGCCTGAAAGTATCATTATTCCAACTGCTGGAGTGCAGTTGGGAGTGCACAGCTTCCTCCCCCCAAACACTGATGAGGTCCAGCACTTCACCATTGCTCCATACAGGGGATTGCCTGGCGCATGGAGGCATGGCCACCTGGAAAGATGCACTGAGAGCACTCCACGCCTGGCTGAGCAAACAGGAAGGGGATTTTCAAAATTTCCAGGGAATTTAGAGGGCAGGTTTGATGCTTGGTCACCTGAGGACAGGGCAGCAGAGTTCAAAACTGATGACCAGAGTGGCTAGGACAGGCATTGTGGGACACTTCCGGAGGCCAATCAGAGCCAATCAAAGCGCACTAGG
The DNA here is from genome assembly GCF_003597395.2 of Chelonoidis abingdonii. Lineage (NCBI taxonomy): Eukaryota > Metazoa > Chordata > Testudines > Testudinidae > Chelonoidis > Chelonoidis abingdonii. Next base: position 116,771,409 of record NC_133770.1, read on the forward strand.
TGTCCACACTGGCACCGCAGTGCCCCAGCGAGAGTGCAACAAACATTATTCCTCTCGGGGAGGTGACTCCAGCCACAGAGTCAGAGCGCTCTACATGCCTTGCCAGTATGGCCAGGGAGTGAGGGAGAGCGCTTTTGGCAGCTTTACTGCGCTATAATGCACAAGTGTAGCCAAGGCCTTAGTTCTTGTCTAACCTCAGAATCTGTCTGATCTCTCTATCCTGTCCCCCCCCAATAAATCCCGCCCCCCATCCCTATACAAAACAATACTGAACCAAAAGCTCCTGGGCAGGTTCACATACCTTTTCTCTTAGGTAGGTCTTCTGCTTATAGTTATGTTAATTGAAGAGTGGCTTCACACCTACCAATCTCAACAAGGTTTTAACTCGACTATAACAAGGTTTTACTCAGCTCATAACATTAACATGGAATCTGAGATCTAGGAAAAGCTGAAGTACTAGAATTTAAAGAAATCTAGAGTAGAAAATATACCATTCAACTGTAAATACATACTATTAAGGAGTGTAGGGGGACACAAGGCCCTGCACCCCCAGCTTCCTGCGATTCACCATGATTCTCAGCCAGCCAGTAAAGCAGAAAGTTTATTTAGACGACAGGAACACAGTCCAAGACAGGTCTTGCAGGTACAGACAACAGGATCCTCCCCAATTAGGTCCATCTTGGGGTCCCAGGAGCACCACAGCCCACTGGGGAGTCAGAGCCCTGTCTGGGTTTCCCTCCATTCCCCAGCCAACTCCTGAAACTCTCTCACTCCCCAGCATCTCCTTCCCCGCAGCTTTTGTTCAGCTTCCCTGGCAGAGGTGTCACCTGGCCTCTAACCTCTTCCTGGGTTCTCACTTTACATGCTCAGGTACCTTCCCTCAAGGCCAGTCTCCCATCCCCTAGTGCAGACCGTCCTCCCATGCCAACACTCCCCACTCAGCATTCAAAGACCACATTAAGAACAGTCCCAGTTCGTCACACATACATACAATTATTTCTTGTTACAATTATAAGATAAAATGTGACAGAAAATTCTGCAAATACAAATTATGTCAAAGAACCAGCAGTAATTTGTTACAGCCAATCTGCCATAAGTTTTTGGAAATGTCATAAATCATCAGCGTGAATTACTCAGAGTTTTTACATATGAATGCTAATGCAGCTACAGTATAACTCCCTACTGAGAATGTATTCTGAGTTGTTCTGTTGATTGGCTGGCCATTTAAACACTGAAATATATTAACAGGCTACAGACACCTGTCTATAGTACCCATTCATTTTGTTTCTGAGCTAAAGGGCTTTTCAAACAAATGTATCTTTTCATGTTTGAAAAAAAGTCACTAACACTGTGTGTATCAAAAGTATCAAACTGAGATCTAACCGCTCTTTACGCTGAGATGGTCTAGATAATACTCACTCTTGCCTTGAGTGCAGGGCACTGGACTAGATAATATGTCACAGTCCATTCCAGTCATACGATTATCTGATTCTAGGATTATGAAAGTCAGCATATCTGATCTAGTAACTTCAGCTAGGCTACATGATCAAAATACTTGTCTGTTTGGAGCCCAGAGAAATGAATTATTTATGCATTCCAGTCAGCTAAAAGTCTGAAAGGATTAGTTAGTAAGTAAGTAAACTACATTAATTACAAGGCTGGAATAAATGTGGTACCCATCCCAGCTTAGATGGGTGAGAGAAATGATTTACTTCATTATTATAATCTTATCTAGTTGTCCATGCCAGATAGGAAAGGGCTTTCACCATCAGATGAAACATTTTGCATTGTAAAAAAAGCTGAAATAAAAACATCAGTCTTCCCACTGCACCAATCTGTGATCCCTAAAGAAAGGTTCTAAGGGAGGTGAGAACCACAGCAGTCTTCTGCAGAACCTCTGTGCCTTAAGAAATGCCAACTGTGAAAAGACTGACCCAAGAGGGAACGATGTTAGATTCAGGCTATGTCTACATTTAAAATGCTACAGCAGCATAATTGCACCGCAGTAGTGCTTCAATATAGACACTCACTACAGTGACAGGAGGGCTTCTCCCCTTGCTATAGTTAATGCACCTCCCCAAAAGGCAGTAGCTAGGTTGACAGAAGAATTCTATTAGAGTTCTTTGAAGGGGTCAACAAACATGTGTACAAGGGGGATCCAGTGCATGTAGTGTACTTAGATTTCCAGAAAGCCTTTGACAAGGTCCCTCACAAAAGGCTCTTACATAAACTAAGTTGTCATGAGATAAAAGGGAAGGTTCTTTCATGGACTGAGAACTGGCTAAACAACAGGGAACAAAGGGTAGGAATTAATGGTAAATTTTCAGAATGGAGAGGGGTAACTAGTGTTTCTCCAAGGGTCAGTCCTAGTACCACCTATTCAAACTTATCCAAAATGATCTGGAGAAAGGGTAAACAGTGAGTAGCAAAGTGCAGATGAACTAAACTGCTCAAGATAGTTAAAACCAAACAACGGACTCTGAAGAGCTTCACATAAATAGATGTCCTCCACAAAACTAAAGTGATGGGCAACAAAAATGGCAAATGAAATTTAATGTTGAGATAAATGAAAGAGGCACATTGGAAAAAAAAACCCCAAGCTATACATACAATAGATGGGGCTAATTTAGCTTAACCAACAGGAAAAGATCTTGGAGTCTATCTATGGATAGTTCTCTGAAGATGTCCATTGCACTTGTACAGAAGCTGAGTCAAAAACAAAAGCATCAAAGCTATTAGGAATCATAAAAGGAGGCGGATAGAGAAAAAGAGCTGAGAATAATTATCCCTTATATAAACCATGACACTCACATCTGAATACTCTCGAGATAGGCAACAGATGGTGGTGCCTCAGGTCAATTAAAAATATTGCACAAGATTAAGCAAACTAAGAATAGAGGTTGAGAGAGTTCATATAGGAAGATAAAAGAGGCTAGATTTTCAAGCTTGGTAAGAGAGACTAAGGGGGGATATGATGTGTATATAAAATTATGACTAGATGTGGAAGAAATGTAGATAAGGTAAAAGTATACTTCTTCATAATACAAGAATAGGGTCACCAAATGAAATTAATAGGTAGCAGGTTTAAAACAAATAAAAGGAAGTTCTTCTTCACACAGCGCATAGTCAACTTGTGAACTTCTTACCTGAGGAGATTGTGAAGGCTAGGACTATAATAGCATTTAAAAGAGAACTGGATAAATTCATGGAGGTTAAGTCCATTAATGGTGATTCACCACGATAGCTAAGGAATGGTGTCCCTAGCCTCTGTTTGTGAAAGGGTAGAGATGGATGTCAGGGGAGAGATCACTTGATCATTACCTGTTAGGTTCACTCCCTCTGGGGCACCTGGCATTGGCCACTATCGGTGGACAGGATACTTGGCTAGATGGACCTTTGGTCTGACCCAGTATGGCCGTTCTTATGTTCTTAATTCCATCTCAGGGGTGTGGCTTTTTCACACCCTGAAGAAATGTAGCTAAGCCTATGTAAGTGTTCAGTGTTGACCAGCCTTAGTTCCTTGCACCTTAGTCTGACTGCATTTGGACACACTTGTTAAACTGCTATGTTTTACTTCAGCATGTACAAGCAGTAAGAGATTCAACTTGACCCTGCTTATGGAAAAATATATTTTATAGTGTATATTTTGGGAATTGTATTTAAAAATGCACCATTATTTTATTTTAACCCAGGGCATTTTACACTTTGTATAAAAATATGTGACACAGATTGGTCCCAAGGAGAAAAGCCCAAACTGATGAGGGCTGCCTTGTAAGGGCTTGGCATCAGAAATGTCTTCAGAGCACACATTAGCTTTAGGCCTGAGGAGGAACAGTTGTAGCAAAAGGAGCACATCAGATTTCCCCTTATAAAACAAGTCTTGCTCTTTTAATTGAATCACGTTTATTTTCCTAGATGGGTCAAAGTTTTATCTCAATTTGCTATATTTAGCTTTTCCAGGGCAGAGATAGATAAAATATAAAACCTTCTCATTGTCACAGGTTTAGTGCAAAGCTAGAATGAGTGAACATCACCTTGATAAGCAGCTTTTTCTAGTTGAAGAAATCTGTGTTTGCAAATTAATATAATTTATGTGAAGGTTTGAAAGAGTGAAGCCTGGGTTATTAATCATGGAACGGTGACTCCTGCTATTGCCAGTACAGCACAGAACACTTGTAAACTGCTTTCACATATTCCAGCTTAAGCCATGTATATATAATGTTGTAAGTTCCATTTCCTCCTGAAAGCTGCTTTGGTCTCGTATTCATTTGGCTCACACTATGAAAAATTCATCAGGCACAATTTAAATTAATATTTTATTTCCTCTTGTTTCCCTCAGCCATTTCTTTTTCTGAGGAATCACAGTGAGAACCAGTGTGTAACACTTGCCTATCAACCCCAATGGTCCACATAATGCAGCGGAACCTGGCTGAGCAAAGTCATAGCTGCTGCATGCGTTAGCCTTTACTAAATAGAAAGGAACCTATGGGCATATTATAATTCCCCTGTAGAAGTTATGAGGCATTTTGCTGAGAGACTTGAGATGATGACAACCTCTATTCATCTCTCAAAGGGTAGGCACAAACTGAACTGCCCTTGCACTAGTGAAGGTCTGTGCAGTTCAAAAGGAATTTGCCACTGGGGATAGGAGGCAGTGTTTCCAGTGCTCGTTCCCACTGGAGGGTCCTGTGGAGAAGGGGAACTTTGAGCAGCAACTGGGATTCCATGGGAGGCTGCCCAGGAAATATGGTCAGTCAATTTAAGCACCATTGCACCCCAACTACCTGGGGCTGACTATCGCCCCATCAGGCAGAAGGGATTGCAGGTATCTCTCCTGCAAACCCCCTCCAGGGAGACATTCTCACCCTGGGTTATACAAGTAGAAGCCAGTTTAATCTGGATTGGGAGTGAATCAAGCCCAGCGTCGACAGAATATATCACAGGACAGTGGTTTCCTGCTGTTAGGTGATGTCAAGACAAAACTGACTTGCTCATTTTTCAAGCCATGAGCTATCAATTCTGCATAAGATTTTCTCCTTTAAGGACTTTATTTCGGTTACCAGGATGTGCAGGTACTAGTTTGGTTTGATGGCTGTTGAAGCAATACATAAGCTCCATTATACTAATACCAAAGCATACTATGACAGGCTTATAGAACAAACTTGGATTCAGATGGCTTTTAGTTTCTTTTTCATGTGAGTTTAGTACTGGTGAAAAAGGTGATGATTGACAGCAATCAAATCTGAGTCCTCCCTATCTCCATAAGAGGTGGAACAAAGGCAGCAGTGAGGCAAACCTCAGTCCTGATCTAGAGGAACAAGTAGTTCCATCCCCATGGTCCATCCAATCCTTGGACTTCTGTTGATCCTGCCATCAAAGGTAACACAGACTTGATGTCTTTTAATGAAATTAACAGAACCCTACAAGTATTGTTCTAGGAATCGATTATTTGCTTTAACTAAATGACACAATCATATGCTATAAGCATATCTGCGCCCCCGCTCCTCCGTGAATCCAAGAACTAATAGGATTGTAATGTGCAAATGAACTGAGGAAGTAGCTTATATTACTATCACTGCTATCAGCACCAGATCAGCTTGACAGCTGCCTTCAGACTAGCTTTCTTATTGACCCGCAGTTAAGGACAGCAACCTCAGTGCTTCCTGGGGTGTATATATTGAAGATCTATCTACCCTATGACTGCACTAGACTTTTGCCAGCATAGCTGTGTTAGTCAGGGATGTGGACAAGGTGCGGTCTCTGACCAACACAGCTGGGCTGGGAGAAGCCCCTGGTGTAGATGCAGGAATGCTGGGAAAACTGGGCTTTTACTAGTACAATTAGTTTGCTCGCGGGGGTGATTTTCCTACACTGGTACAAAGTACAGCTCTGCTCATACAGCTGCAACCACACCAGGAGCACTTTGCCAGTACAGTACACGGCTAGTCCTCTACCATTAAAGGGCGCAGCTCAGCTTCATTGGTTTAGTGAATAACTCTTATTGTTGTTTAAGCTGGTGACTAGGTCTATATTGTTATGGCAAAATGTGCTAATGGCTCAAGCTTTGGGGGCCACTAATGTCACCCCTGCAGATTCCTAAAGCCACAACTCTTATCCAAGCCCTAATCATTATGTGCTTTGTCTATTGTAATCTCCTTCTCTCTGGCCTTCATACCTGCCACCTCACCCTTTTCAAATCCATTCAAAGTGGCTTGTCATTCTGACATCACTCCACGTCTCTTTAAGTCTTCCAGTGGTTCCCCCTCTGCCAATGCAGCAAACACAAATGTCTTGTCCTTCATTTCAAATCCCTTTGTTATTTATTAAATCAGAAGCATCCTTGAGTTTCATAAGTGCACAAAGTGTTCAAAACCATTAAATAGCTTTCTGGCCCTTTTGTATCTAGACATTTACAAATGGCTGGAAATGTTTTAAAATTTGGCACAATATTTAGTTGTGGTTGAGACTCTGATGGCTGAATACTGCTCTTCATTGCCCAGTGATAAGACCTGGCTTTAAAACTAGAATTTAGTTTCATAAAAAATGTTGAAGTTTTGACATTTGGTTTCATTTCGCATTGGTTCAAGCTGACAACAGGACTACTGTCTATTCTGGAGCTGGTCAATCTTTCTTGTTTTGACCAAAAATTTTCCAGGAAGATTTCCCAGGTACAGGATGGAAAGTTTAATCAAAACGGATACATTGTCACAAAACAGTTTTTGTTTTGACAAATTGGCATTTTCCAACAAAAAACAGTGTCCAGAAATTGCCAGCCACTTTATCTTTCAACGTGGGTTTTAATTCTAAGCGCATTACCAGAAATGCAATTAAAGTGGATTCAAATAATGACACTTGGATGCATCTTAACCTGATAAGAAGCACAATCACATTATTCCCAACCTCAAATGGTTCCATTAGCTGCCTTTTCATTTCAGGATTCAGTTCCAAATTGGTTGCATCACTTATAACCCTGCATCATAGACTTGCTGGAGCCTACCTAGTAACCTGGCTTTTTCTTTACTGTCTTCACTGCTAGCACCAGCCCCCTTCACTATCCTTTCACAATCTGACCACTGCTGACCTAAGAGACATCTTGCATCTTCTCAGCACTCCATTTATTTTAAAATCTAATATGAAGATTTCTGTCCTGCTCACCTCTTAATTCCAGCCTATTACACGTTATTTTAATTTTATATGGTTCAACTGTGTAAAACATTTGGGGATACAGCCTCCACAGAAAGTTGTATTGCTGTGTTTAAAAAGCAAAACTCTCCTCAAGGATGTTATGATATTATGTTGTATGTAAGTTACCCAGCATTTTTGAAATGGCTCTTTTTTTTTTAACTGCAGAAGGTCCCCTGTCCTGTATCCAGCAAGAGTGATCAGTTTTGAGCAAGCACAAGTAGGTAAGATTACTATTCTCTGATTAACCTGTTTCATAGTATCCCCTACCTCAAAATATGAGTTCTCAATTCAAGCTCCCATTGAAATTTCCTAGTGCTACTATGGGAGTAGAATCAGGTCCTTACACAGTAAGGAAGGTGTTTATAAGGATGTAGTGTAATTTAGCTCCTTGACTCCAAGTGATGTATGTTTCACTACGTTTAATGTAAATGCTCAAATACACTGATGTTCAGCAGCATTATTCTGGACCAGCGAGCACCAAAGAATTAAGCTTGTCATTTAATTTTAATACTCTGAACTGCCCTATTTTTTTTTTTTACCAATAAATGTAATTACAGACAAATCATCTATGAACGTAAAGGCAATCATTCACTTGGTCAGTGGGAGGAGAGGCTACAGATAAAATCATTTTTCTCCTATCTGTCTTTTTAACAGCCATGAAAAGAAGCCTCTGAAATTAGTTGGATGAATTTTGGCACTTTATTGAGTTGGATCATAATTTCATGGTTAATTATTCTCTATCTAAATCCTCCCTGGTTACAGCTTCCATGAGCTTTATTATTTTAGTAACACTCCTAGTTATCAAAAATCTCAGTTTCTGTTTACCAGTGCAGGGAGACACATGTTATGGACGATGTCACTTTCAGCCTTCTTGTCTTTGGACTGCATAACATTAGGGTTTCAGTTATGAAGACAAGATGATAGGTAAGATCACATATTTGTTCTAGCTGTAATGTGGCAGTTTAGCAGCTCTACTATGTGAACAAATGAACTTTTGTTTGTCTTTAAGGGTCGATTGACTTAAAATTAAATTTTGAGAATGGAATTCAAAGTAGCTTCTGGTACTACACATATCCGTGAGTCACATTGTCACATTCACATTTTCCTGTTCTTCAAAACGTGATTTTTTTTCTCCCCTATTGAAAGTATGAGACCCACACAAACAGGGGAATTGACTGCCTGCACACAAAGTGCCGTGAAATGTACACAATAAACAAGCTGGAAAAAAGTGCGTTTTTTTCTCTTGAATGTGTTTCAGTTCAAGTAATCTTAGATGTTACAATAGATTTTAAAAAGTCAGCTGGCAATGTGACCTTTTTTTTTTTAAGTAGACGGTGTCCCTTTAAAAATGTGCCCAGAAAACTTACACTTTAATAAAAATAATAACGAATGTACTTCCAAGTGCACTTCTTATGAGAGCAGATAACATTTGCTTCTGCCTGAGAATCATTTAGCTTTAGTTTAAGTTCAAACTCAGGGGGGGTTTTAAATAATCCTCAAAGTCACATCATTCTCCCTCTGTTTATTCTAAAGTATTTTTCTTGGTATTATTGTTTCACTGTGGTACTTTAAGTACATCTCCATTCAAAGCCATTCATACTGAGTTATGGGGGCCTGATTTCAACCGGGGAGTACTTGCTCAGGGACAGATGCTACTGACTTCAGGATTTTTTCTCAATGGAGGACCACAGGATCAGAATATAGGTCTACACAGCCAAGCATTCTCCTTTGTTTTCAGGTAGTCCCATCACAGTGGGTATCAAGCAACACCTCTCGATTTAGAAATACCAATAAGCAGTTTTAAAGCAAATCCGGGGAGATGCTGAGCCCCTCTTCTGAACTGCTGAGCGGACCTCATCTCCCATTGACTTCAATAATAGTTGAAGGGCAATCAGCACCTTGCATGATCAGGCATTTATTAAAGAAACTTTCCTCATGGCTTAAAGGGGCAATGTTTATTAACATTTGCCAGTTCCAGCCTCTGAACTCTCAGGTATCTCCTTGATCAGCCGTCAGACTGGCAGTGACTACCGCATGCTGTTGTTGTGCACAATCAATCACCATAAGGAAACATATTGATTTACTAATATGAGAGTGCTAGGCAAATACAATGGTGTTCCTGGGAGGAACTGTTACCCTGAGCATGATCAATGAGAGCCAGATGTTTTCAGAAGCCTGGACTGATTCAGGCTGAGCTGTGTCCACTAACTGTGCCTTGTCACCAGCTCACAGACCTCCTGAGTGCTTCCTAAACCTTACAGCAGCCTCGCCTTTTAAAACAACAGTGACCTTGGTGTTGGGCTGTAGGGCTTTTATAACAACCCTACATGCCTTCAAAGAGCAAAGGGACACTGAAAATGAACGAGAGTTTATTACTTTGATGAACTTACATAATGTTGCATTGTTTGGATTAAAAACATTGCAGGGAAAATACTTGTTACTCAAAAACTGGATTTACAAAAAATAATAAATTAATGGAAGGTTTCTATTTGCCAAAGAATTATAATAAAAAGCTTCTATAAAAAAAATCAAAACCAAAACTTGCATGTTGGGCCAAATTTCTGATAGTATCTTCAGGAGGGCTGTCCAGATCTTTTGGTGCTCTGTATAAATGACCCCACTGTCATGAGACATCTTACGCCACTTGTGACCTAGTGGAGAAGCCTTGCTGAGCCAGACACTGGTGTGGACATTTGAAGGGTTTCAGTCTCCCAGCTGGAAGTGTCCCCCAAAACTGAGAGTAACTCAAGGACTCCCTACTGTTCAGGCCTACACCTGAGGTAATCAAGTAAGCTTTATAACTGAGACTCGAGCCTTTCAGGGCTCCTGGAAATAGAAAGGGTTTCTGACTAGAAGTCGGGACAGGGAGCTCTGGAAAGCTACGTCTCTTGTTTATAATATTGTTGTGTTGCATGTTTAAAGGCTGTTAAGCTGCATGAAGGGGAATGCAGCCAGAAAATATTAGTTTGCTTCTGTTGCTCCCGAAAACTTGTAAATCAAACTAAAACTGAGGTGCCTTCTTGTTGCCTATTCTGGGACTTCTGCTGAGTTTCCACTCAGCTGCATGGACCCTGGCTCTGCCACAATCCATCTACCTAAGAATTATTTTTCCACACGTTATATTTGCACTTCTCTGAGAGCTGTTTCCCTCTTGTTTTGTGTACTAACCACTGCTGCACCATTATCAACAGCCAGCCCAGTACAGAGGCACGAAGAATAAAACCTGTGACTTTTGGGTACAAGAACACATAGCCCTCTACTTTATGCAGCTGAAGAAAGCACTCCACTAACTAAGCTAACAGAGGGAACTGAAAAACTATTGAGTAAGCCTCGTTCAGTAGAGGGCAAAGAAATACACACAACTCCAGTCATTCTGGTGTGTCCTCTGAACATTAATGACAGATGGGTGTACCCTTTGAAGGGAAATTGGTACACCCTTTCATTCTGTACACTGCCTCATTCACCCACTCCCGAACTGTAGTATTCCAATAACATTCTCTGAGATAACAGACTATCGATACCTGATCCTTCTGAATTAAAGCAGCACAATCATTGCATTTGTATTGTACAGGAAGTGATCAAGCTGTAGGATTAAGTAGGCCAATATCTAGGTTTAGTTATCAGAGGTGAATGTAACCCACTTTAACTCTGATGAAATTAGGTCATTTGCCCTCATTTTAATACAGTTTGCATTATCTGAAGAATATGGATAAGAAGCAAATAGACACTTGACAGCAACTGGCAGGCAGCATGATGACTGTGCTAAATGAGTTACAAAGTTTGCTCTCAAATAGAAAGTAGATTTATAAAGCCAGAGATAAGATGACCTTGGCATGTAAACATGAACAGCCTCCCTACAATTATTTTCTACCACAGAGCCTTTGGGAAATAACTCGTGGGGACTTAACTCCCTCTGTGAACCTGCCTGGATTGTTTCACTGAAGTAAAGGCTGCACCCATATTTATTTTATTTATTTATAGGATGCCGCTATTTCTTTCACACAATAGTGTGATAAATAGAGACATTGCTACTGCCACCTATTGGTGGAAAAGTAAAATTGAGTAAAAGGTGTAATGAAGCAACTCTAGGGGCTGGTCTACACTACGGGGGGAAATCGATCTTAGATACGCAACTTCAGCTACGTGAATAATGTAGCTGAAGTCGAATATCTAAGATCGGATTACTCACCCGTCCTCACCGGGCGGGATCGATGTCCGCGGCTACCCCTGTTGATTCCGGAACTCCGTTGGGGTTGGTGGAGTTCCGGAATCGATATAAGTGCACTCGGGGATCAATATATCGCGTCTAGATGAGATGCGATATCTCGATCCCCGAGCAATCGATTTTAACCCGCCGATATGGCGGGTAGTCTAGACGTAGCCTAGGAATTGCTAGTGCCGCCTATGAATGAGACTAAAGAATTGCAAATAGCTTTTCTCAATCTGCATTAGACATAAGAAGGACGCAGTGGAGGAAACAATTATAAGTGCATGTTGTACTGCTCATGTTAACTATTTTAACTTCAGAGGTTTGTGAAGATGATTTTATATGGGACTTTTTAAATATATGTGGCACTGAGACCAATGTATTAACATTAAAATTGGTCATCACAGACACCAAGCTAGGTTTAACCTAGCTATGTTAAGACAAATTGTAAAAGCTGCCCTCTAAGATTGTCTCTGCAGCTTTGAGACTGAAATCCCTGAATGATGCAAAATCATAGAATGCAGCAATCTAACCAGTCACTCCCTAGCTCAGTTAGCTATTTATCTGAGTAGGTAGGTGTTTACTCCTCTACAAGAAAAGAGCCGCCCCACAAAAAAATCTGGGTATCCTTGATAATCTTTTTAAATATGTTAATAATAGACTCATTAATAGATGCAAGATGAACTAGCCCAGCAGTGTAACTATTATATGTAAATATTCAATTAACATTCCCCCCCAACTGAATCCCCTCCAGAATCCAGGACCAGCGTTTCCAGCCCTACTCCTCACCCTTCTCCTTAGAACCAAAGGAGAAAAGATGTGCCTTACTGTTCATCTTGAAGCTAACAGACTTAAATTGTTAAGAATTGAGGCCTCAGTCCTCCATAGTGATCGACATCGGCCATGCTGTGCTTATGTGGAGTCAGAGTGAAAAGTCAGTGGAGGTGTAAGTGGGTGAAAAAGCCATAGAGTTGCCAGGTGTCCAGTTTTCGACCAGAACACCCAATTGAAAAAGGACCCTGATGACTCCAGTCAGGATTGCTGACCGAGCCATTAAAAGTCCAGTTGGCAGTGCAGCAAGGCTAAGGCAGACTCCCTACCTGGCTCTGTGCAGCTCCCTGGAAGCAGCCGGCTGTGCCTCCTCCTCCTAGGTGGAGTCGCAGCCACTGGGACTCTTGTGTGCTGCCCCCCGAGCGCCAGCTCTGCAGCTTCCATTGGCCGGGAACCGCACCCAATGGGAGTTGTGGGGGAAGCACCTATGGATGGGGGGCAGCACGCAGAGCCTGGCTGTGCCTCCACCTAAGAGCAAGAGGGACAGCTGGCCACTTCCCCGGAGCCACCCGAGGTAAGCGCTGCCTGGAGCCTGCACCCCAACCCCCTCCTCCAGCTTGGAACCCCCTCCTGCACTCCAAACCTCTCAGCCCCAGCCTGAAGCTCCCTCCTGCACCCTGTACTCCTCATCTCTGGCCCCACCCTGAAGCCTGAACTCCCAGCTGGAGCCCAAACCACCTCCTGCACCCCAACCCACTGCCCCAGCCCTGATCTCCCTCCCAAACCCCTCATCCTCAGCCCCACCGCAGAACCTGCACCTCCAGCCAGAGCCCTCACCCCCTCCTGCACACCAACTCCCCTGCTCCAGCCTGGTGTAAATGAGCTAGTGAATGAGGGTGGGGGAGAATGGAGTATGTGGGAGATAGGGCCTTGGAGAAGGGGTGGGGCCTCAGAGAAAGGGCAGGGGTGGGGCAAACATGTTCGGTTTTCTGCTATTAGAAAGTTGGCAACCTTAACAAGCCATCCAAATGATCACAATGCATGACTAGAGCACAAAGGAGGAAGCATTTTCCAAATGCCCCATTAGACATCTACGTCCTATTATTTGTACTCACAAAGTGATCAGTCTTCTAACATCATGTATGTAAATTAATCTGGGACTAAAAATTAAGACTTGGTTGAAGAGCCTCCTTTTTGAGTAGTTTGGATGAATGCAGCAAAACCTCTCCCTCTCCCCATTGACTATCTAATCCTTAGGGATTTGCCACTCCGTTCTCTCTGATTGTGATTGACCTTGTTCAGAAGTATAAGAGCTGGGCCTGTGCAGCAAGGAACACACACTGCAATCAGATAAGGGCAGGCCACCAGTTCTCCACAGGTATTGCATATAATAGCAGCCGCCACGTGGGTAGTGCTCTTCTGCACCCTCTATCTCATGAAAAGTTGCTTTACAGAAACAGCTTCGCCTTGTATCTTAGGGTTTGAGTGCTATGGCTACTGGCTCTGTGTGAAAGCAGCATAGGATTGGAAACACCATGTTAACCAGGCTCTTTTTAATCACCGAAGGCTAGTGAGAAAATGGCAGCATGGGGAATTACTGGGAGGAATTTCTGTGCTCTGTTAGCACAGAGCAGATGTGCGCTAGTATTAGCATGTGGTTGGGATGATGTCATGCTACTATCCTTAAATAGACATTATTGTCTCAAAGCATTGTCCTGGCAGTGCTTCACACACAGAGATGCACAAGGGAAACAAGTCAGTGTGCTTGGCATTTCAGATCCTTGACAATCGTCAGGACTTTTCTCAAGAAGAAAAACATGAGAAGCCTGAAATGTAAATATTAAACCCAGACAGTATAATCAACTCAAATCCTGGGCTGTCCTCAGTCTGCTGGCGGCGCTGTTGCTGTCATCACCCATGGAAGAGTGGGCCTGAGTATGTGGTTCTAAAACAAACTCCTTCCCGCTTTCCCTCGTGTCAAAAGTAGCTGGAAGGATGACCACATATCTAAGCAGCTTTTGACCTTTTGCAAGTACAGCAGGAATGAGTAAAGCCCAGCAGGATTCTGTAAGACAAGCCCACCAAAGGAACTTGAAGAGTCAAGATAATCTTCAATTCCTGCACTTCTTCATCTCCATGAGGCCTGGAGATGGCTGTTTAGGGACAGAAAGATAAGGCTGGAAGGTGCAGTAAGAAGAGCAGGAACAACTGTGTAGCAGAGTGGAAAAGGAGGGAGAAAATACAGCAAGGAAGCAAATAATCCAGCATGTGAAGATGATATCAAGATGGAGAATCTTCAGGAAGTATCTGAGTTAAAGAATTACTGAGCCTCCTCAGACAACCCTTATGTTAAATGTGTTAGTTAAGTAGCCTATCATGGAGGTTTTACCTGAAATCATCCGGCAATTAATAAATTAACATTTATGTGATGTTGCAATATGAAATTTTTCATATCTAATGTTAAGGCTGAAGGTGGCAGAAAAAAAATCTATAGAATGTTCCTGGTTTGTGGCAGAAATTTGTCTTTCTGCAACCCGATTTTTGGATAAACTTGGTAAGGAAATGGATGCTCCACCCGCTGTCTCTGTCTTTTATCACTTACAGTTTTAACTCTTCACCTGCTTGCTTATCTTCCTCTTTTCTCCACTCAGCTCTGGCATACCTCTTCCTCATGACACACTTTGTCCTTGTCCACACTAGAGAAGATGCATTGTAACTGAGCTGTCTCTTAAATCTGCTTTAACTTAACCCAACTTTAAAAGCTCAGTGAGTACGGGGCATAGAATAGATAAATCAATTTAGAAATTCATTCCATTTTCTGTTAACTTTATTTTTCCCATCTGCAAAACAGGCAAAAAAGACAACGATATGGAGCCTGATCCAAAGTCCCTTGAAGTTAGCGGAAGGTTCCTACTTCACAGGAGTGCTCCGAGGTTCATTTAACTAATCCTTGTAAAATATCTGAGATCTCAGCTAAAAGATGCTATTCCCAATTATGGTGGTAGAGCTGGTAACGTCACACTGTTTGAAAACAAAAATATCATTAGTATGCTGTGAAGAAAACATTCACTCCTGTGCTGTTTAACAATTACTTTTCATTGTCAGACTAGAGGAGCAAAGAAGCTGTTCTCTAAGAATCTGACTAAGGAACCCTTACGAAAAAGTCCTAGAGCATTAAGTGGGGAACCCTCCTTAAAATTCTAATTTGCCATGGTGCCTACAAAAACCCTGACATTGGCCAGGTTGTTGTGTACAGAAACTACTGTGCTGCCAGTCATGCTTATCACGAGTATTGTTTCCTTGGTCACCCCCATCAGTCTGTATCAATCTCTTGTCTTGTGTAAGCTCCTTGGGCAGGCACTGTCTTCTTGTGCTGTGTTTGTTCAAAGCTTTGCACATTAGGGTCCTGGCCTATGACTCGGGCTCCTAGGTGCTACAATAGCACAAATAATAATAAATAATAATAAAATCAGTGGCATTATTTAGAAATGTGATAGGGCTTTGTAGAAATTAATTTAAAAAATATATAGAGAGAATGATATCCCTGCTACACAATTCTAAAGACAGTTTATCATTACCACTAGTCAAGGGGGTGGGGAAATCATGTTTTCTAAATTTCCATTTTGAAGTTTTCAAAAAGAAAACATTTCAAAAACTTGCGGCTTTAAAAAACCAGAAGAATTACATTTCCCTATTTGTTAGCTCTCTTTCTTCTGCTCTTTTTCCATTTCCTCCCCCTTTTCCATTGTGCCACTGGACATGATGAGGGTAAAGGGGAAAAAAGTGAAAAGGGAGGCAAAAGGGGGAAAAATAAACCCTAAAAATGAAGATGAAAGTGAAACTGACTATAAACAAAAGGGAAACTGTTTTCGTTTTCCAGACTGATAGAAATACAAGAAAGAAACCAAAATCATAAGTGACATGAAAAATGGATTTTAAAAATCCTCTTCCTAATAAATTACAGTATTTATAGCCATAAACAAAGACGTGTGTGTTTTCAGTACAACATGCAGTGCTAGGTCCTCATCTGGGGCAAACTGTCTTAGCTTAGGAGAGCTAGGCCAGTTTGTGCCGGATGAAGAAATAGCCCCAATTTTTATGCTGACAATGTCCCTTCAAGTCCAGTGTAGCAGTGTACAGATAGAGATGTGTCTACTATTGATTTGACTCTATTTAGTTTTATTTTTAGAACATAGTTCTGTCATTTTTTCTTTAAAAATTAATGATAATGATATGATTGCCAGGTCAAATAAAAAAGAAAACCTGTGTCTATTTAAATATGTTGTGTGCATTTTGTTTTTTTATTCTGCCAATATTCAGTTTCACTCTTTTTCTTCCAAGCAAAGTTTAAGGCAATGGTACGGGGCTTACATTAGACAACAAATACAGATAAATATGGATTATCAAAGAGCCTCATAATTTAACTACAGAACAAGATCCACAAATATAGAATGCTAACAGTTGACATGCCTGACTGAATATTTCTAGCTGATAGGGAGGAATCGATTTAGAATTTGAGGGTAATAGAGAAGTTTGTGGTCACTAAGCTCTTTGGAGTCTCAGTTAATTCTTCTCTATGAGTAAGTGATATGAGAGAAGCCGCTCATCATTTTGCATGTTAGATGTGAATGAGCTACTCAGCTTTTCAGGAATCTAGCTCAAGAGGAAGATAAGAATGATAAAACTGTTACATGTTCAATGTGCTAAGAAACAGGTTGAGAGAACCCAGCAGTAATTTTAATAATTTGAGAAAACAAATTTTGAGAAATTAAAACTGGTGAGCATGATCACTAAGAGGCGGTATTAGAACCCATAAGTGTAAAAGAAGGCAGGAACATTCTAAACGAGATCCTGGATCATAGGACCTATTATTCTTGGAAGGCTTTTTGAGTGACTCACTGAGCTCTGGTGACCTTCTCTGGGTGTTCCTCCTTTTGTCTTTGAGGTCCTTTCACATCACTGGGTGGCATTTCTGGAGTACTTCTAAATTATTCCTCTGATTATAGCAGATAGAAATAGCCTTTATTTCCCCAGAAGGGAAAGTATTTGGGTTCCTCATTCACAGGCCATTGACTCATGCCTTGTAGCAGAAACCTTTTCTGGCATCCAAAGATGTGTTAAGTAGTAATTAAGCATTTTATAGCAATTAAAATTAACCAGCAAATATATATTTCCTTTGTGCACAAAATTGGCTTTAAGCATCAACTTTTTTCAATTCATATGTTACCAAACAGCAAACTCTGCAGATATGTTTGCACATATTCAGCATTTCCTTGGGCTTTATGTATTAGCAGCTTCTATCTATTTTTGCTCATGAAAAGAGTCCTTGTCAGATATACATTAGATGTCTGTATACTATTGCAAGAAGTATGGGGAATAAACAGGAAGAGCTAGAAATACTAGTGAATAATCACAACTAAGACATAGTTTGGATCACAGAGACTTGATGGGACAATACATATGATGGGAATATTGGTATAGAAGAGTACAGCTTGGTCAGGAAGGACAGACAGGGAAAAATGGAGGAGAGATTGCCTTGAACATCAAATATGTACACACTTGGACTGATGTTGAGAAGGAAATAGAAAACTGACTTGTTGAAAGTCGATGGGTAAAGATAAAAGGGGTAAAAACACAAGGGTGAGGTCATGGTAGGGGTCTACTAGAAACCATCTAACCAGAAAGAAGAGGCGGATGAACCCTTTTTTAAACAACTGACAAAATCCTCCAAAGAACAGGACTTGGTGGTGATGGGGGACTTCAACTACTCAGGCAACTGTTGGGAAAATAATTCAGCAGGGCACAGATTATCCAACATGTTCTTGGAATGCATCAGAGTCAACTTTTTTTTTATTTCAGAAGGTGGAGAAAGCAATGAGGGCAGATGCTGTTCTAGATTTGATTTTGACAAATAGGGAGGAACTGGCTGAGAATTTGAAAGTGAAAGGCCACTTGAGTGAAATGATGGGGTTCATCATTCTAAGGAATCGTAGGAGGGAAAACAGCAGAATAAAGATAATGGATTTCAAGAAGGCAGTCTTTAGCAAACTTAAGGAGTTGGTAGGTAAGTTCCCATGGGAAGCAACCTAAGGGAAAAAACAGTTCAAGAGAGTTGGCAGTTTTTCAAAGAGACATTATTAAGGGTAAAAGAGAAAACTATCTCACTGTGTCAGAAAAATAGGAAGTATGGCAAGAGACCACGCAGACTTAACCAGGCGATCTACAATAATCTGAAACTAAAAAAAAAAAAAAAAAAAAAAAAAAAAAAAAAAAAAAAAAAAAGGTACTACAAAAAGTGGCAACCAGATCAAATTATGAAAGATGAGTATTAAAAAAAAACAAACACAAGCATGTAGGGACAGAATTAGAAAGGCCAAGGCACAAAATGAGATTAAATCAGCTAGAGACATAAAGAATAACAAGCAAATGTTCTACAAATACATGAGAAGCAAGAGGAAGACCAAGGACAGCACAGGCCCATTACTCAATGAGAGGGGAAAGACAACAACAGAAAAAGTGGAATTGGTGAAAGTACAAAATGCCTTTTTCTTCTTTTCAGTTTTCACCAAAAAGTTAGTAGCAATCTGACAGCCGACACAGTGAATCCCAGTGAAAATGAAGTAGAATGAGAGCCTAAATTGGGAAAGAACAAGTTAAAAATTACTTGGACAAGTTAGATGGTCTTCAGGTCAGCAGGATCTGATGAAGTACATCATAGAATACTCAAGGAGCTGACTGAGGAAATCTCTGAGCTATTAGCGATTATCTTCGAAAAGTCATGGAAGACGGGAGAGATTCCAGAGGACTGGAAGAGGGCAAATACAGTGCCTACCTATAACAAGGGGAATAAGAACAACCAGGGGAACTACAGACCAGTTAGCTTAAATTCAGTACCAAGAAAGATAATGGAGCAAATTTTCAATCAATCAATTTACAAACACCTAGGAGATAATAAGGTGATAACCAACAGTCAACAAGGATATGTCAAGAACAAATCATGCCAAACCAAACTAATAGGTTTCTTTGACAGGGTAAGAAGCCTTGTGGATAGGGAGGAAGTTGTAGATGTGGTATATCTTGACTTTACTAAGGCTTTTGATACAGTCTCATGTGACGTTCTCATAAACAAACTAGGGAAATACGGATACAGATAGTATAAGATGGGTGCAGATCTGGTTGGAAACCCATCCTCAGAGAATAGTTATCAGTGGTTCATGGTCAAGTTGGAAGGGCATGTCAAGTGGGATCCCACAAGGATCAGTCCTAGGTCTGGTTCTGTTCAGTATATT
Source organism: Chelonoidis abingdonii (assembly GCF_003597395.2). Taxonomy (NCBI): domain Eukaryota; kingdom Metazoa; phylum Chordata; order Testudines; family Testudinidae; genus Chelonoidis; species Chelonoidis abingdonii. The sequence continues at coordinate 116,790,861 of NC_133770.1, forward strand.
CATAAATGATTTAGACAATGGCATAGAGAATACACTTATAAAATATAAAATTGGCAGATGACACCAAGTTGGGAGGGGTTGCAAGTACTTTGGAGGATAGGACTAAGATTCAAAACAATCTGGACAAGCTGGAGAAATAGTCTGAAGTAAACAGGAAGAAATTCAATAAGGACAAATGCAAAGTATTCCATTTAGGAAGGAACAATCAATTGCTCATACAAAGTGGGAATTGACTATCTAGGAAGGAGTAGTGTGGAAATGGATCTGGGATCACAAGCTAAATACGAGTCAACAGTGTACCAGTTTTGCAAAAAAAAAAGGAACATCATTCTGGGATGTCTCAGCAGGAATGTTGTAAGCAAGACACATGAAGTAAATTTTCCACTCTACTCCACACTGATAAGGCCTCAGCTGGAGTATTGTGTCCAGTTCTGGGTGCCACATTTCAGAAAAGATGTGGACAAATTGGAGAAAATCCAGAGGAGAGCAACAAAAATTATTAAAGGTCTAGAAAACATGGGCTATGAGGAAAGATTGAAAAAATTGGTTTTGTTTAGTCTTGAGAAGAGAAGACTGAGAGGGACATAAGAACAGTTTTCAAATACATCAATGAGAGAGGGTTTCAGGTTGGGGGAGGGAGGTTACCAGGGGGAAGGTGAAAAACAGTTCTCCTTAACCTCTGAGGATAGGACAAGAAACAATGGGTTTAAATTGCAGTTTGGACATTAGGAAAAATTTCCTGTCAGGGTAGTTAAACACTGGAACAAATTGCCTAGGGAAGTTGTGAAATCTCTGTCATTGGAGGTGTCTCTCTCCCAAATGTTGGGTTGACATACCCAAAGAGGTATATGGGAGAGGGCCATGATAGATCTTGGAGATCTTCATCCCTCGGGGTGGGAAGCTGTGACAGACAGTCTTTCCCTGTAAATTTGTGCTCCTAGTGGAGATAATAAGCTATGACAGGCCTCCTTGAGAAATCTCCATCCTTCTAGGATGAGTGGGTCCACGAGATGTCACTTATCTCAGGTTCTTTGCTCTTGGAAGTGGCGGGAGGCAATTGAGTCCTGGAAAGCCAGGACTGTAGAAAACTCTTCTCCTGGAAGTTCAGAAAACAGAATGTTTGTTTCCTGTAGTGGAACAAAAGTAAATAATTCACCCTTAGATAATGTAGCGATCAATCCTTTTCTGGGTACCTTGAAAATATTAGAAAGTAAGATATTCTTTTCTGTTCTCATCGAGAAGATCAAAGGCCCCTAAATGCTGTCTTCCTCATGACATTAAAAAAATACATTGAAAAGTCACAGAACAATTAGGCATCCCATTAGCTAACTATTGCAAACATTCCATATCCACCAAGAGCTAGGATTTGATTATCATCCTGATTTTTTCATGACATTGAGGTTAATATATTTGAAACAATTATACCTCCCCCACACCAAGCTTCTTGAGATTCAAAATACTGTGCATGTCATACATCTGCACGCACTTGTTCCTTTGCAAGATCTGAAAAGGATGAGCAACAGTATTGTTATGAGTCAGTTTGCTCCCAGAACTTGCATCCATTGCAGTACAGAGGTAATAGCTATGCTAATTCAATCCCATGAGCTTTTGATTTCAGCCACTAATATGAGTAGTTCAAATTATGCCAGTTGCACTGTATTTAGTTTTAGGCAATTAATTATTCTTATTGTGGGTTTCAGTTGTTGGGAGATGCTTAACCAGAATGGCACTCACCCACACAAATTTCCTTTGACAGTTTCATTTGTGTCCCTCGATTCATAACTCTGCTCCCTCTCCATTTTTGAAAGCTGTTAAACTGGCTGTCATTATTAATCAGGAATCAGAATACAAATTGGTTTTGATAGCTTCAGATTTGCAACATCGTAATTCACTTGTTTCTAAAGTGAAGAACATGTACAGGGGGAATGCACTTACCCAGTTCCATCGCGCTGAAATGGACATTTGGTGAAGGCCAAATCCTCAGACGATGCAAATTAGCTTAACTCCATTAAAGTCAACAAGACTGATGAAGCTATGCAACTTTACACTAGCTAAGTATCTGTCCCTTAATTGCGAGCTGATGACCAGACATGGACATCTTCCAGCTGCAGCAGGAAAATGGCGAGTGTCCCCGCTTACCCTTCAGGAAGCAGTTCATGACTTTTAAAAGTGCTTGCTGGATTAACACTATACACACTCCAAAAAGGTCCATGTCCATCTGTGCATCATAATATATTTTAGGTTGTCTAATAGTCTATCCATAGGAGAGATCAAATTCCATTTTAATTTCATTTCTCCTATGTAGAGGTCTGATAGACTCTTATACCATATGATCAGGGCCTTGTGAACTCCATGGCAAAATCTAAAGCAACAACACCCACATTTTCATACTAAAATTAATTTATTCTCTCATCAGTAAAGACTCTTCATTTCCATCTCTTTATTGAAATGAATGGAGCATTTCATATCTCTCTGACCTATTGTGGCAGATTGTCTGCATACTGGCACAGTTGTGCCTCAGCTGGTTCACATTTTCATGATTGTCTTTGTAATTGTAAGGGCTAGGAACATATCAAGTGATACTTGAGATTCTGGAGCACAGTTCTGCAGCAGAGGGGCAATTCTGTGGCCAAGGAATCATGGAATACATTGGACTTGTGACCTCATTATCCTAGTAGCTCTGGTGTTTCCCTGTGGGGATGAATGGAGCCCTGAGTGAAATCCTGGCCCAGTGAAATCAATGGGAGCTTTGACTTCATTGTGGCCAGAAGACAGTCCCCTTTTCATGCTCCTCTCAGGATGACTTTCACCCCAAACCTTTCCCTCCAGACCATTTTGGGTGTGGAGGGAAGGGCAGCCAGCAACAAGACTACTTCTAGAGCACTTCACAAAACCTCTGGTACGGTACAAAATAAATAAGAAACTAACATAACAACTGTGTTAATAAGAAGCCAGTTTAAGAAAGGGAATTTTGGGATTAGATAAGCAAGTACACATGATTGAAGCTAGCTGAATGTCCAAAGGTGAAACAAACTCCAGCACTAAGGGCAGACATGCTAAAATCTTAGCGTTAACATTCAGGATCAACTCTGAGAGCAGCTGAGCAAAGAAGAAAGCCTGTTGCCATGGGTCTGTTACACTCGTTTGTTTGAACTTGCTGCTAGAAAGATGCCTGACTGATAGACCTAGAAATCTAAGTTTATCTACAAAACAGGTGTAGCACTGGCAATGGACGGTCAAGATTCCTCTGCAATAGGCAAAGTTCTGCCCCCAGGTACCCTCAAGCAATCTGGAGTGTGTGCAGATGGGCCATGTCATCTATGGAGGTCCCAGAAGGAAGATGGTCTGAGTCAGGCCTTCCAAGGAGCGTATGCTGCAGTGGTACTTCTGCTCCACACATCATGCCTGGCCAGTTCCATGGACCAGACAATATGCCTGCCTCATCGTGTCCCTTTGAGATGACTAATGCCGCTGGGAGCGTTAGAGGCGAGCAGACACTATGATCCCCAAGGAGATTATAACCAGCCAAATAGACTATGTTTGGGCTGAGGAATAAAGCTCCTTGCCTCCTCCCACACAGGAAATCTGCACAATGTGGCTGTCATAAACAGGTAAGAAAAGTTAATAGCACAGAAGTACTTTATATCTCTTTGACTATACAGGGTTAACAAGTTCAGTAGGCCTGGCTGTCACCTGACCGTGAGAACCAATCAGGGGACAGGATACTTTCAAAATCTTGAGGGAGGGAATTTTTCTGTGTGTGCTGTTAGTTTTGGTTGTTGTTCACTCTGGGGCTCGGAGGAACCAGATGCGCAACCAGGTTCTCTCCAATCTCCTTGATACAGGTTCTTATAGATTCCAAATAGTAAGTACTAGGTAGATGGCGAGTTAGCTCTTATGTTAGTTTTCTTTATTGCAAATGTGCATTTGGCTGGAAGGAGTTTAATTGTGAATTTGGCTGGAAGAAGTTTAATTGTGTATTTGGCCGAAAGGAGCTCAAATTTGTATTTTTGCTGAAGGATTTTAATTTGTACTTGAATACTTAGGCTGGGAGGGTATTCCAGGTCTATAGCTAAAAACCCTGTACCTATTCCATTTTAAATTTACAAAGATAATTTTACTGTTTTTCTCTCTTTAATAAAAGTTTCTTGTTTAAGAACCTGATTGTTTTTTTATTCTGGTGAACCCCAGAGGACTGGGTCTGGATTCACCAGGGAACTGGTGGGGAGAAAGGAGGGAAGGGGGAGAGAAAGGCAAATTTCTCTTTGTGTTAGGATTACTTTCTCTCTCAGGAAGGGTCTGGGAAGGGGAAGAGAAGGAGGGGGGAAGGTGTATTTCCTCTCTGTTTTGTGATTCAAGGAGTTTGAATCACAGTAATCTCCAGGGTACCCAGGGAGGGGAAGCCTGGGAGAGGCAACAGTGGGGAAGGGTTTACTTTTCCTTATGGTAAGATCCAGAGGTTCTGGGTCTTGGGGGTTCAGGCAAGGTTTGTGGGGGGACCAGAGTGTACCAGGCACTGGAATTCCTGGTTGGTGGCAGCACTACAGGTTCTAAGCTGGTAATTAAGCTTAGAGGAATTCATGCTGGTACACCATCTTTTGGACGCTAAGGTTCAGAGTGGGGAATTGTACCATGACAGTGGCCCACTATGCTCTCAATATGGCAAAACTCTCCTGCAAAGAGACCACCGTTAAGAGTAAAAGGAGAATTTAGTCCACTGAAGCCTTGGATTCTTTGCAGAACCACCAACTAAGATGCCAATTGGACTAACTGTGGAAGCGAGGAGGGCTTTCTGTGCATGCACATGTAGTAAACACCCTCTTGGCTGACACAAAGGATCATTACAGCTAAAAGCATGAGATACTGCTGCTAGAGCTAAAGAACCATAACTCAGGTGTGGGGCTTATAACATGTCATATCCTATGTGAATTGGCACAGAGGCGGGCCTGGAACACATCTCCTTACCAGTGGGTTACACATGTTCATGTATCTTTCAACTGAGAATCTCATTGAATTTAGGCCACCAAACATCCTTGTGACGATGAAACACAAGGTGGGTGAGGTAATATCTTTTACTGAACTGACTTCTGCTAGTAAGAGAGGCACACTTTCAACAAGCTCTCTCGTCAACAGATGTTGGTCCAATAAAAAATATTACCTCACCCATCTTGATGCTCTAATATCCTGGGACCAACACAGCTATAACAACACTGCATACAACAGCTGTGATGATAATTCAGTCAGGACTGACCTGGGCTGGATTTGAACCAGAAGCAGTCTACAGGTATAGTTATAATTAACTTCTGAGCCATAGATGGTCCTCTAGCTCTAGCAACTGAAAGACCTCATGTCCCAAGATTCTGCATTTTCCCCATCCCCTCAGATTCATCCACCAAATTTTAGGGACAGGGACATGCAAATGTTACCCGGGGTTATCAGAACCTCAACAGTGGTAACTTAACTATTTCACTCCAGGCGATGTCAGGAATAAATCAATGGGAACACAGCAATTCTGGCAGATCAAGGATTAAATGCAAATAAGCGGGCTCTTGTGCTCTAACACTGCAGTTTATTAGGGTGTCTCTACACTACGGGATTATTCCGATTTTACATAAACCGGTTTTGTAAAACAGATTGTATAAAGTCAAGTGCACGCGGCCACACTAAGCACATTAATTCGGCGGTGTGCATCCATGTACCGAGGCTAGCGTCGATTTCCGGAGCGTTGCACTGTCAGCAGGAATGTTTAAGCAGACACATGAAGTAAATTTCCCACTCTACTCCCACTGATAAGGCCTCAGCTGGAGTATTGTGTCCAAGTTTCGGGTGCCAACATTTCAGAAAAGATGGACAAATGGAGAATCCACGAAGCAACAAAAATTAATTAAAGGTCAGAAAACATGGCTATGAGGACAAGATTGAAAAAATTGGTTTTGTTAGTCTGAGAAAGAGAAGACTGAGAGGGACATAAGAACATTTTCAAAATACATCAATGAGAGAGGGTTTCAGGTTGGGGGAGGAGGTACCTGTGCCAGGGAAGAGTGACAACACCAGTTCTCCCTTAACCTCGAGGATAGGATCAATGCAAACAATGGTTTAATTGCAAGTTGGACATTAGGAAAAATTTCCTGTCAGGGTAGTTTAAAACACTGAACAAATTGCCTAGGGATTTGCATCTTGTCATTGGAGTGTCTCTCTCCCCAAATGTTGGGTTGACATACCCAAAGAGGTATATGGGAGAGGCATGATAGATCTTGGAGATCTCATCCCTCGGGTGGGAAGCTGTTGACTAGACAGTCCTTCCCTGTATAATTTCGTGCTCCTAGTGGAGATAATAAACTATGACAGGCCTCCTGAGAAATCTCATCCTTGCTAGGATGAGTGGGTCCACGAGATGTCACTTATCTAGGTTCTTTGCTCTTGGAGTGGCGGAGGACCAATGAGTACTGGAAAGCCAGGACTGTAGACTCTTCTCCTGGAAGTTATCAAAACAGAATGTTTGTTTCCCTGTAAACGTGGAACAAAGTAATATTCACCTAGAATAATATAGTAGCGTCATCCTTTCAATGGGAATACTCAACTTGAAAATATTAGAAAAGTAGATATATTTTCTTGTTTCAATCGAGAAGATCAAAAAGCCCCTAATGCTAGTTTCACTCATGACATTAAAAAAATAATATGAACAAAGTCACAGAACCATATACGGATCCATTAGCTAACTAATTCAAACTTCCAATAATCCACCAGCGGAAGCTAAGCGATTTGATTATCATAGCTGATTTTTTTTCATGACAATTGGAGGTTAAATATATTTGTAACAATTATACCTCCCCACCACCAAGCTTCAGATTCACAAATAACTGTGCAGTCATACATCTCGACACGCACTTATTGTTCCTATTGCGAAGTATCTGAGAGCAGCCAACAGCTATGTTTATGAAGCTCAGTTTTTGCTCCAGAACTTGACCATCCATTGCAAGTACACAGAGGTAATGCTAATGCTTAATCAAAATCCAATGAGCTTTTGATTTCAGCCACTAATATGAGTAGTTCAAAATATGCCGATATGCACTGTCATTCCTAGTTTTAGGCGCAATTAATGTATCTTATAGTGGGTTTCAGATTGTTGGGAATGCTTAACTCAGAATGGCACCTACACACACAAATTTTCCTCTTGACATATTACATTTGTGCCCTCGCTTCAAACACTGCTCCCTCTCTCATCTTTGCAACAAGCCTGAGTTAAAACCTGATCTGCTCCATATACCTTATATCATACATGACGAATCAGAATACAAAATGGTTTTGATAGCACTCACCAAAGATTTTGCACAATCCAGGGGATCAATAATCACTTGTTTCTAACGTGAAATTACACATGTATCATGGCAATGCACTTACCCAACACACCGTTGCATATCAGCGCTGAAATAGGACAATTGGGCTCGCAAGCCGCCCCAAATCCTCACGACGATGCAACATTAGCCTTACAACTCGCATTAAAGCATCACAAGACAGATGAAGCATATAGCTAACATCTATCCCAAATAGCCTAAGATTATCATGTCCCTTAAATTGTCGAGAGCTGATCGACCCACCAGACATGGAGGCATCTATCCAGCTGCAGCATGGACAAAATGGCGAGTCGTCCACCGCTACCATCAGGCTGATACCGCCAGTTCATCGCCACTTTTAAAAAGGCTCGCTGGATTTAAACATCATAACCAGCACTTCAAAAAAGGCATCCAAGTCCATCTGTGCATCATAATATAACTTTAGGCTCTCGTCTACATAGTCTAATCCATAGGAAGAGGATCAAATCCTTTAATTTATATCTCCTAATGTAGATGGTCGTGATAGACTCTATAATTAACTAGTCGCACAAAGGGCCTGGTGGACTGCCATGGACCATATTTTAAAGCACACACGGACACCCACATTCTTCATTAAAAAATTACATGTTGTTATCTCTCTCATCAGCAAAGACCACTTGCATTTCCCACTCCTTTTATGAAACCTGAAATGGAGCATGTCATACTCTCTGACCTATTGTTGGCATTGTCGGCAATGACACTGCACAGTATGTGCTCATTCAGCTGGTTACTTTGTCATCGACTGTCTTTGTATGTTAGCGCGCTACTCAGAACATACAAGTGAGTACTGTGAAGATTCTGCGAAGCACCAGTTCGGCAGCTAGAGGGGCAATTCTGTGCCAAGGAATCAGTGAATTAGCATTGACGTGTGACCCGATATCTAAGTACTCTGGTGTCTTCCGCTGTGGGCGTGATGGAGCCCTGAGTGAATCCTGCCCAGTCGAATAAAGGGGAGGAGCTTTGACTTCATTGTGGCCAGAAGACAGTCACCCTTTTCATTGCTCCTCTCTATGGATGACTTTCACGCCAAACCCTTTCCCTCAACAACAATTTTGGTATGGAGGAAAGGGCAGCCAGCCAAGACTCACTCTAGAGCACTCAACAAAACTCTGGTACGGTACAAAATAAATAAGCAAACTTAACATACCACAACTGTGTTAATAAGAAAGCCAGTTTAAGAAGGGAATTTTGCGGAATCAGAATATAAGCATTATGATAACTTTACATGATTGAAGCAAGCTTGATGGTCCAAGGTGAAACAAACCTTCACAGACACTAAGTGGCAACATGCTAAATATCTTAGCGGTTACAATTCAGAGGATCCTCTTTGAGAGCAGCTGAGCAATTAGAAGAAAGTCCTGTTGCATGGGTCTTTACACCGTTTGTTATGAACTCTGCTGCTAGAAGATGCCTGACTGGATAGATCTATGACAATTCAATGGTTTATATATCAAAAACAGGTGTAATGCACTGGCAATGGAGAACCGTCAAGGATTCCTTTTCTGGCATCCAAAGATAGTCTTCAAGTAGTATTAAGCATTTAATAAGCAATATAAAAATTAACCAGCAATATATATTTCCTTTGTGCACAAAATTGGTTTAAGCATCAAACTTTTTTCAATTCATATGTTACAAACGCAAAACTCTGCAGATATGTTTGCACATATTCAGCATTTCCTTGGGCTTTATGTATAGGCAGCTTCTATCTATTTTTGCTCATGAAAAGAGTCCTTGTCAGATATACATTAGATGTCTGTATACTATTGCAGAAGTATGGGGAATAAACAGGAAGAAGCTAGAAATACTAGTGAATAATCACAACTAAGACTAGTTTGGATCACAGAGACTTGATGGGACAATTCATATGATGGGAATATTGGTATAGAAGAGTACAGCTTGGTCAGGAAGGACAGACAGGGAAAAATGGAGGAGAGAGTTGCCTTGAACATCCAAATATGTACACACTTGGGACTGATGTTGAGAAGGAAATAGAAAACTGACTTGTTGAATAGTCGAGTGGTAAAGATAAAGGGGTAAAAAAAACAAGGGTGGGTCATGGTAGGGGTCTACTAGAAACCATCTAACCAGAAAGAAGAGGCGGATGAACCTTTTTTAAACACTGACAAATCCTGCGAACAGGACTTGGTGGTGATGGGGATTCAACTACTCAGGCAACTGTTGGGAAAATAATTCAGCAGGGCACAAGATTATCCAACATGTTCTTGGAATGCATCAGAGTCAACTTTTTTTTATTCCAGAAGGGGAGAAAGCAATGAGGCAGATGCTGTTCTAGATTTGATTTTGACAAATAGGGAGGAAACTGGCTGAGAATTTGAAAGTGAAAGGCCACTTGAGTGAAATGATGGGGTTCTCATTCTAAGGAATCGTAGGAGGGAAACAGCAGAATAAAGATAATGGATTTCAAGAAGGCAGTCTTAGCAAACTTAAGGAGTTGGTAGGTAAGTTCCCATGGGAAGCAACCTAGGGAAAAAAACAGTTCAAGAGAGTTGGCAGTTTTTCAAGAACATTATTAAGGGTAAAAGAGAAAACTATCTCACTGTGTCAGAAATTAGGAAGTATGGCAAGAGACCACGCAGACTTACCAGGCGATCTACAATAATCTGAAACTAAAAAAAAAAAAAAAAAAAAAAAAAAAAAAAAAAAAGGTACTACAAAAAGTGGCAACCAGATCAAATATGAAAGATGAGTATTAAAAAAAACAAACACAGCATGTAGGGACAGAATTAGAAAGGCCAAGGCACAAAATGAAGTAAATCAGCTAGAGACATAAAGAATAACAAGCAATGTGCTACAAATACATGAGAAGCAAGAGGAAGACAAGGACAGCACAGCCATTACTCAATGAGAGGGGAAAGACAACAACAGAAAAAGTGGATATGGTGAACAGTACAAATGCCTTTTTCTTCTTTCAGTTTTCACCAAAAGTTAGTAGCATCTGACAGCCGACACAGTGAATCCCAGTGAAATGAAGTAGAATGAGAGCTCAATTGGAAAGAAAAAGTTAAAAATTACTTGGACAAGTTAGATGGTCTTCAGTTAGCAGGATCTGATGAAGTAACTCATAGAATACTCAAGGAGCGACTGAGGAAATCTCTGAGCTATTGCGATTATCTTCGAAAAGTATGGAAGAGCGGGAGAGATTCCAGAGGACTGGAAGAGGGCAATACAGTGCCTACCTATAACAAGGGATAAGAACAACCAGGGAACTACAGACCAGTTAGCTTAAATTCAAGTACCAAGAAAGATAATGGGACAAATTTTCAATCAATCAATTTACAACACCTAGGAGTATAAGGTGATAACCAACAGTCAACAGGATATGTCAAAAAAATCATGCCAAACCAAACTAATAGGTTTCTTTGACAGGGTAAGAAGCCTTGTGATAGGGAGGAAGTTGTAGATGTGGTAATTCTTGACTTTACTAAGGCTTTGGATACAAGTCTCATGTGACGTTCTCATAACAAACTAGGGAAATACGGATACAGATAGTATACGATGGTGCAGATCTGGTTGGGAAACCCATCCTCAGAGAATAGTTATCAGTGGTTCATTGGCAAGTTGGAAGGGCAATCGTCAATGTGGGATCCACAAGGGATCACGTCCTAGGTCTGGTTCTGTTCAGTATAATTCATAAATGATTTAGACAATGGCATAGAGAATACACTTATAAAATATAAAATTGGCAGATGACACCAAGTGGGAGGGGTTGCAAAGTACTTTGGAGATAGGACTAAGATTCAAAAATCTGGACAAGCTGGAGAAATAGTCTGAAGTAACAGGAAGAAATCAATAAGGAAAATGCAAAGTATTCCATTTAGGAAGGAACATCAATTGCTCATACAAAGTGGGAATTAACTATCTAGGAAAGGAGTGATGTGTGAAATGGATCTGGATCAACAAGCTAAATACGAGTCAACAGTGTACAAGTTTTTGCAAAAAAAAAAGGAACATCATTCTGGGATGTCTCAGCAGGATGTTTGTAGCAAGACACCATGAAGTAAATTTTTCCACTCTACTCACACTGATAAGGCCTCAGCTGGAGTATGTGTCCAGTTCTGGGTGCCACATTTCAGAAAGATGTTGGACAAATTGGGAGAAATCCAGAGGAGAGCAACAAAAATTATTAAAGGTCTAGAAAACATGGCTATGAGGAAAGATTGAAAAAATTGTTTTTTGTTAGTCTTGAGAAGAGAAGACTGAGAGGGACATAAGAACAGTTTTCAAATACATCAATGAGAGAGGGTTTCAGGTTGGAGGGAGGATACCAGGGGGAAGAGTGAAAAAACAGTTCTCCTTAACCTTGAGGATAGGACAAGAAACAATGGTTTAAATTGCAGTTTGGACATTAGGAAAAATTTCCTGTCAGGTAGTTAAACACTGGAACAAATTGCCTAGGAGTTGTGAACTCTGTCATGTGGAGGTGTCTCTCTCCCAAATTTGGGTTGACATACCCAAAGAGGTATATGGGAGAGGGCCATGATAGATCTTGGAGATCTTCATCCTCGGGTGGGAAGCTGTGACAGACAGTCTTCCCTGTAATTTGTGCTCCTAGTGGAGATAATAGCTATGACAGGCCTCCTGAGAAATCTCCATCCTTCTAAATGAAGTGGGTCACGAGATGTAACTTATCTCAGGTTCTTTGCTCTTGGAGTGGCGGGAGGCAATTGATGCCTGGAAAGCCAGGACTGGTAGAAACTCTTCTCCTGGAAGTTCAGAAAACAGAATGTTTGTTTCCTGTAGTGGAACAAAGTAAATATTCACCTTAGATAATGTAGCGATCAATCCTTTTCTGGGTACTTTGAAAATATTAGAAAGTAAGATATTCTTTTCTGTCTCATCGAGAAGATCAAAGGCCCTAATGCTGTCTTCTCATGACATTAAAAAATACATATGAACAAGTCACAGAACAATTAGGCATCCCATTAGCTAACTATTGCAACATTCCATATTCACCAAGAGCTAGGATTTGAATTCTATACCCTGATTTTTTTCATGACATTGAGGTTAATATATTTGAACAATTATACTCCCCCACACCAAGCTTCTTGAGATTCAAAAACTGTGCATGTCATACATCTGCAACGCACTTGTTCCTTTGCAAGATCTGAAAGGATGCGCAACAGTATTGTTATGAGTCAGTTTTTGCTCCAGAACTTGCATCCATTGCAGTACAGAGGTATAGCTATGCTTAATTCAAATCCCATGAGCTTTTGATTTCAGCCACTAATATGAGTAAGTTCAATTATGCCAGTTGCACTGTATTCTAGTTTTAGGCAAATTAATTATTCTTATTGTGGGTTTCAGTTGTTGGGAGATGCTTAACCAGAATGGCACTCTCCACACAATTTTCCTTTGACAGTTTCATTGTGTCCCTCGTTCATAACTCTGCTCCCTCTCATTTTTGAAAGCTGTTAAACTGCTGTCATTATTAATCAGCGAATCAGAATACAAATTGGTTTTGATAGCTTCAAGATTTGCAACATCGTAATCACTTGTTTCTAGAGTGAAGACAATGTACAGGGGGAATGCACTTACCCAGTTCCATCCGCTGAAATGGACATTTGGTGCAAGGCCAAATCCTCAGACGATGCAAATTAGCTTAACTCCATAAAGTCAACAAGACTGATGAAGCTATGCAATTTATCACTAGCAAGTTCTGTCCCTTAATTGCGAGCTGATGACCAGACAGGGACATCTTCCAGCTGCAGAGGAAAATGGCGAGTGTCCGACCCTTCAGGAGCAGTTCATGACTTTTAAAAGTGCTTGCTGGATTAACATATACACATCTTCAAAAGGTCCATGTCCATCTGTGCTATCATAATTATAATTTAGGTTGTCTAATAGTCTATCCATAGGAGAGATCAAATTCCATTTAATTTCATTTTCTCCTAATGTAGATGGTCTGATAGACTCTGTATACCATATCGATCAGGGCTTGTGAACTCCATGGACAATCTAAAGCAACAACACCCACATTTTCATACTAAATTAATTTATTCTCTCATCAGTAAAGACTCTTCATTTCCATCTCTTTATTGAAATGAATGGAGCATTTCATATCTCTCTGCCTATTGTGGCAGATTGTCTGCATATGGCACATGTTTGCCTCAGCTGGTTACATTTTCATGATTGTCTTTGTAATTGTAAGGGCTACGGAACATACAAGTGATACTTGAGATTCTGGAAGCACTAGTTCGCAGCAGAGGGGCAATTCTGTGGCCAAGGAATCATGGAATACATTGGACTTGTGACCTCATATCCTAGTAGCTCTGGTGTCTTCCCTGTGGATGAATGGAGCCCTGAGTGAATCCTGCCCAGTGAAATCAATTGGGAGCTTTGACTTCATTGTGGCCAGAAGACAGTCCCCTTTTTCATGGCTCCTCTCAGGATGACTTTCACCCCAAACCCTTTCCCTCAACCATTTTGGTGATGGGGGAAGGCAGCCAGCAACAAGATACTTCTAGAGCACTCACAAAACTCTGGTACGGTACAAAATAAAAAGAAACTAACAATAACATGTGTTAATAAGAAGCCAGTTTAAGAAAGGGAATTTTGGGATTCAGATAAGCAGTACTACATGATTTGAAGCTAGCTGATGTCAAAGGTGAAACAAACATCCAGCACTAAAGGGCAGACATGCTTAAAATCTTAGCGTTTAACATTCAGATCAACTCTGAGAGCAGCTGAGCAAAGAAGAAAGCCTGTTCCATGGGTCTGTTACATCGTTTGTTTTGAACTTGCTGCTAGAAAGATGCCTGACTGATAGACTAGAAATCTAAGTTTATCTACAAAACAGGTGTAGCACTGGCAATGGACCGGTCAAGATTCCTCTGCAATAGGCAAAGTTCTGCCCCCAGGTCCGCTCAAGCAATCTGGAGTGTGTGCAGATGGGCCATGTCATCTATGGAGGTCCCAGAAGGAGATGGTCTGAGTCATGGCCTTCCAAGGAGCGTATGCTGCAGTGGTACTTCTGCTCCACACATCATGCCTGGCCAGTTTCCATGGACCAGACAATTATGCTGCCTCATCGTGTCCCTTTGAGATGACTAATGCCGCTGGGAGCGTTAGAGGCGAGCAGACAACTATGATCCCAAGGAGATTATAACCGCCAAATAGACTATGTTTGGGCTGAGGAATAAAGCCTCCTTGCCTCTCCCACACAGGAAATCTGCACAATTGTGGCTGTCATAAACAGGTAAGAAAAGTTAATAGCACAGAAGTACTTTATTATCTCTTGATATACAGGGTTTAACAAGTTCAGTAGGCCTGGCTGTCACCTGACCGGAGAACCAATCAGGGGACAGGATACTTTCAAATCTTGAGGGAGGGAATTTCTGTGTGTGCTGTTAGTTTTGGTTGTTGTTCACTCTGGGGCTCGGAGGAACCAGAATTGCGCAACCAGTGTTCTCTCCAATCTCCTTGAATACAGGTTTCTTATAGATTCCCAATAGTAAGTACTAGGTAGATGGCGAGTTAGGGCTTTATGTTAGTTTTCTTTATTGCAATGTGCATTTGGCTGGAAGGAGTTTAATTGTGAATTGGCTGAAGAAGTTTAATTGTGTATTTGGCCGAAAGGAGCTCAAATTTGTATTTTTGCTGAAGGATTTTAATTTGTACTTGAATACTTAGGCTGGGAGGGTATTCCAGGTCTATAGCTAAAAAACCCTGTACCTATTCCTTTTAAATTTACAAAATAATTTTACTGTTTTTCTCTCTTTAATAAAAGTTTCTTGTTTAAGAACTGATTGTTTTTTTATTCTGGTGAGACCCAGAGGACTGGGTCTGGATCACCAGGGAACTGGTGGGGAGAAAGGAGGGAAGGGGGAGAGAAAGGCTAAATTTCTCTTTGTGTTAGATTACTTTCTCTCTCAGGAAGGTCTGGGAAGGGGAAGAGAAGGAGGGGGGAAGGTGATATTTCCTCTCTGTTTTGTGATTCAAGGAGTTTTGAATCACAGTAATCTTCCAGGGTACCAGGAGGGGAAGCCTGGGAGATGGCAACAGTGGGGAAGGGTTTACTTTTCTTATGGTAAGATCCAGAGGTTCTGGGTCTTGGGGGTTCAGGCAAGGTTTGTGAGGGGGACCAGAGTGTACCAGGCACTGGAATTCCTGGTTTGGTGGCAGCACTACAGGTTCTAAGCTGGTAATAAGCTTAGAGATTCATGCTGGTACACCCATCTTTGACGCTAAGGTCAGAGTGGGAATTGTCAATGACAGTGGCCCACTATGCTCTTCAATATGGCAAAACTTCCTGCAAAGAGACCACCGTTAAGAGTAAAAGGAGAATTTAGTCCACTGAAGCCTTGTTCTTTGCAGAATCCACCAACTAGAGTGCCAATTGGACTAACTGTGGAAGCGAGTGAGGGCTTTCTGTGCATGCACATGTAGTAAACACCCTCTTGGCTGACACAAAGGATCATTACAGCTAAAAGCATGAGATACGCTGCTCAGAGCTAAAGAACCATAACTCAGGTGTGGGGCTTATACATGTCATATCCTATGTGAATTGCACAGAGTGCGGCCTGGAACACATTCTCCTTACCAGTTGGGTTACACATGTTTCAATTATCTTTCAACTTGAGAATCTCATTGATTTAGGCCACCAAAACATCCTTGTGACGATGAAAACAAGGTGGGTGAGGTAATATCTTTTACTGAACTGACTTCTGCTAGTAAGAAAGAGGCACACTTTCAACAAGCTCTCTCGTCTCAACAGATGTTGGTCCAATAAAAAATATTACCTCACCCATCTTGATGCTCTAATATCCTTTGGGACCAACACAGCTATAACACACGCATACAACAGCTGTGATGAAAATTCAGTCAGGACTGACCTGGGCTGGGATTTGAACCAGAAGCAGTCTACGGTATAGTTATAATTAACTTCTGAGCCATTAGATGGTCCTCTAGCTCTAGCAACTGAAAGACCTCATGTCCAAGATTCTGCTTTTCCCCATCCCCTCAGATTCATCTCCACCAAATTTTAGGGACAGGACATGCAAATGTTACCCGGGTTTATCAAGACCTCAACAGTGGTAACTTAACTATTTCACTCCAGGCGATGTCAGGAATAAATCAATGGAACACAGCAATTTGGCAGAATCAAGGATTAAATGCAAATAAGCGGGCTCTTGTGCTCTAACACTGCAGTTTATTAGGGTGTCTCTACACTACGGGATTATTCCGATTTACATAAACGGTTTTGTAAACAGATTGTATAAAGTCAGTGCACGCGGACCAACTAAGCACATTAATTCGCGGTGTGCATCCATGTACGAGGCTAGCGTCGATTCCCGGAGCGTTGCACTGTGAGTAGCTATCCTGTAGCTATCCCATAGTTCCCGCGCAGTCTCCCTCGCCCATTGGAATTCTGGTTGAGATCCCAATGCAAAACAGTGTTCGCGGGTGATTCTGGGTAAATGTCGTCACTCAATCCTTCCTCCGTGAAAGCAACGGCAGACAATCATTTCATGCCTTTCCCCTGGATTGCCTGGCAGATGCACATCATGGCAACATGGACCTGTTTTGCCTTTTGTCACTGTCACCTTATGTGTACTGGATGCTGCTGACAGACGGGGGTACTGCAAGTGCTACACAGCAGCATTCATTTACCTTTGCAAGGTAGCAGAGACGGTTACCAACCCTATTGCACCGTCTGCCATGCCATTGTAATTGGCGATGAGATGACGGTTATCAGACGTTCTGTATCGTCTGCTGCTGTCATGGGTGCTCCTGGCTGGCCTTGCTGAGGTTGGCCGTGGGGCATAGACAAAAATGGGAATGACTCCCTGGGTCATTCTCTTCTTTATGTTTGTCTAAAAATAGAGTCAGTCTGCCTAGAATATAGGACAAGTGTACTAGAGAACCAGAGAGCACAGCCGCTCATGTCAGAGCCCCAGAGATCCCCCAGAAATGATGAGCTGCATGCCATTCTAGGGGGTACCCCTGCAACAACTCACCCATTGCTTCCCTCCTCCCAACTCTCCTGGGCTACCGTGGCAGTGTCCCCCATTTGTGTGATGAAGTAATAAAGAATGCAGGAATAAGAAACACTGACTTTTTAGTGAGATAAAATGAGGGGGAGGAAGCCTCCAGCTATGATAGTCCAGGCAGTACAGAATCTTTTCTTTAGACATGAAGGGGGGGGGGCTGATAGAGCTCAGCCTCCAGTTGCTATGATAAAGAGATTACCAGCCATTCTGTACCATCTGCCGGGGATGACGGGAGTCATTCCCATTTTTACCCAGGCGCCCCAGCCAACCTCACCGAGGCAAGTCAGGAACACTCACGGGCTGATGATGAAGACGGATATCAGTCATATTGCACCATCTGCCACCGGAAGGGGATGCGTTGTTCAGCGCTGCAGCACCCCGTCTATCAGCAGCATGCAGTAGACATAGGGTGACTTGAAAAAAGGTGAGAAACTTTTTTCCCTTTTCTTTCGGGGGGGGGGGGAGGGTGTTAATTGACGACATATACCTGAAACCTGGGAAAATGTTTTTGACCCTTCAGCCATTGGGAGCTCAGCCAAGAATGAAAATGCTTTTCAGAGACTGCGGGAACTGTGGGATAGCTAAAGTCCTCAGTACTTCCTCCTCCTTCCATGAGTGTCCATTTGATTCTTTGGCTTTCCGTTACGCTTGTCACACAGCATTGTGCTGTGGACTCTGTCTATCATAGCCTGGAGATTTTTCAAATGCTTTGGCATTTCGTCTTCTGTAACGGAGCTCTGATAGAAACAGATTTGGTCTCCCCATACAGTGATCAGATCCAGTATCTCCCGTACGGTCCATGCTGGAGCTCTTTTTGGATTTGGGACTGCATCACCACCCGTGCTGATCAGAGCTTCCACGCTGGGCAAACAGGAAATGCAGTTCAAAAGTTCGCGGGGCTTTTCCTGTCTACCTGACCAGTGCATCTGAGTTCAGATTGCTTTCCAGAGCAGTCACAAAGGTGCACTGTGGGATACCGCCCGGAGGCCAATACCATCGATTTGCGGCCACACTAACCCTAATCCGACATTGCAATACCGATTTCAGAGCTACTCCTCTCGTCAGGCAGGACTACAGAAATCGGTTTAAAGAGCCCTTTATATCGATATAAAGGGCCTCGTTGTGTGGATGCGTGCAGGGTTAAATCAGGTTAACGCTACTAAATTCGGTTTAAACGTAGTATAGACCAGGCCTTAGATTTAAGCACACACAGACATAAGCAATAGGTTTAGAACATCTCAGATATTTGTCTATCATCTGAAACGGTGTTGAGTAATTAACAGCAGGATCACAGTGGCCGGTTGCTCACCCTCCAGGGAGAAAGGGTGTCAGGAAAAAATCTCTCAAAATGGCTTCAGAGGAATGCTCCAAGGTATGCTGTTTCAGCTAATCTTTTATAACTACTACAAAACACGTAGTTCATAGTGATGCTCCTTCTAAATCATCACTTTTCCTAACTTTCAATAAGCTTCTAATATCAGAAGCATCCAGACTCAAAGTCTTCCCTCTGCCAAAGTTTTCAGTCTCAATTGTTGAATTGTCTTTTCCCTCCTCCCATTCTGATTGGCAGAAACTGTAGCCAGTTTTGACCCTGCTTCTGAAAGACTGTCTGCAAAGTAACCATAATTATGTGGTGGTTTATTTCATTAATTTAGGGTGGCTGAATGCACATAATATGGTTGCAACTAGCTTGATTACATTCTGTGGTATACACACCCCTCAAATCCAGGGCAACACAATGACATCTGTTGCCATGCTTCTATCCAGTGCCAGTGGGATGCTGAGCTAGCCAAAGAACTTAGAACAGGGGTAGGCAACCTGTGGCATGCATGCCAAAGGTGGCATGCAAGCTGATTTTTACTGGCACTCACACTACTGGGTCCTGGCCACCAGTCCGGGGGGCTCTGCATTTTAATTTAATTTTAAATGAAGTTTCTTAAACATTTTAAAAACCTTATTTACTTTACATACAACAATAGTTTAATTACATATTATAGACTTATAGAAAGAGACCTTCTGAAAACATTAAAATGTATTACTGGCACGTGAAACCTTAAATTAGAGTGAATAACTGAAGACTCGGCACAGCACTTCTGAAAGGTTTCCGACCTCTGACTTAGAACAACATTTTCAAACTTAGCTGCCTAAGATTAGACATATAAATCCATATTTAAACATCTAAATAAAAGTGGCCTGATAGTTAGAAGCGCTGAGCAACTGTCACTTTCACTGGCTGCTGTGGGAGCTTATTGCACCACCATTTTTATGTAGGTGGGTAACAGGGGGTGGATCATGTGGTAATTACCTGTTCTGTTCATTCCCTCTAGGGGACCTGGAATTGGCCACTGTGGGAAGACAAGATACTGGTCTAGCTGGACCTTTGGTCTGATCCAGTGTGACCATTCCTATTGTGATAAATGAAGGAGAGGGTAGCTGACTTTTACGGGCACCCAGCCAGCCAGTAACTATAAAATCCCTCTTAGTAGCTGTTCTCTAATTGCTCTACTTGTAAAGGGTTAAAAAATCTCACTGCTGTACATAGGTAAAAGAAAGTGAGTGGGCACCTGGCTGAAAGAGCCAATGGGAAGGCTAGAACTTTTTAAAATTGAAGAAAGACTCCCCTTTTGTCTGTCTGTGGTTCTTCTCCCAGGAAGAGGTGGACAGGGCAGAGCTATGCTGTAAGAAGCTTGGGACAGATATGAAAAATCATCAGTATCATACCTAGAAACTACTCATTTAAAATCCCAGATATGTAAGTAGATCAGGAAATGTCTAGGAAGATGCAATTAGGTTTATCCCTTTTATTTCATTATGGCTTGTGGATTTCTCTGTGCTAACCCCAGGTGTTTTTATTTTGTTTGTAACCTTTAAGCTGGACCTCAAGAAAGCTATTTTTGGTGCTTAATCCTTGTAGCTACTCTTTTAAAATCTGAGTCCCAGATGTATTTTCTTTCTTTCTTTTTTACTAATAACATTTACCTTTTTAAAGAACAGAATTGGAGTTTTGTGTCTTAAGAGGTTTGTGCACATGTTTAATTAGCTGGTACAGCTGATTTCCCTTTTTTCTCCCTTTCTCAGCTCTTCCCCATAGCCTGGGTGAAAGGGCTTGAGGGTACAAAGGAATTCCCAAGTGCACCTTCCTGGGCTCTCAAAGGGATTCTGCACTTGGGTGATGGCAGCATCTTCCAATCCAAGGTCAGAGAAAAGCTATAACCTTGGGAGTTTAATACAAGCCTGGAGTGACCAGTATTATATTTTTGAATCCTTGTGGGTCCCCACCTTCTGCACTCGGAGTGGCAGAGTGGGGAATCAGCCTTGATACCTATGTTCTTACATAAGTCCTCAAATGTAGTCAGCAAAGTTCAGAAATACTCCCATAACACCCAAACATGTTGCTGATCATGCCAAGAACAGCTCACTTCTTCTTTCCCTTCCACTGTGGAAAATCCAAGAAAATATACTGTAGATGTAAGACTAGCTAATGGGCTTAAAAGCTTTACATTAAGTTGTATGCTAGTGCTAACCTCATCAGGAGCCCTAGAGACTGCAAAGGCCCCAAATCTGAGATTGTCAAACTGAAGATAGTAATTCAGAAATAAAAATGCAGATTTCCAATACAGATATTCTAAAAGAGGAAAACAGGTGAAAAATGCAACTGGTGAGGGCTTCAGTTCCAAAGCCCCAGAAAACTCAACCTGTTAGGCTGGCCCCTGTTCCAGCTTATAACAAATATATCCTACAGCTTTTTGCAATAATTGCATTCAAAGAGAGATTGGGAACCTCTATAGTCCAGTGCCACCTACAGTGCGATTCTCAGCCACATACAGCGAAGAAAAAGCATCAACCTTTTTACATCTCTCAGTGCTCCAATTTCCTGTCACCTACCTCCTCCTTGGCTCCTCCATCCTATTGAACAAACTTAGCAAGAGCTAAAAAGAAGGAAGCCCAGTGGATGGCCAGACTTTGAGCTGCAGCTGAAGAATGTTCAGCACCACTCAGTTTAGGGGAGAGAAACCATACAGGGTGGTTTTATGCCAATGTGTTCTTGTCCAATCCTAGGCTGTTCTGGGACAGCGTCCCAGCACAATTTAAAGTCACCTAGGAGCTCTAAATTGAGACAGCTTCTAATGTCTCCATGAGCCATTGCAGCAGTTCAGGATTAGCAGAGCGTAGCGCTCTGTTCATAGTATATGATCTGGAGGCCAGCTGGTCCAGCTTCAGAAAAGTTTTGCACCAGCAAAGCAGCACAAAACTGCCTCACAGCCCAGGATCTGGCTCAGTGTCTTGCAGTAGATAGTACTAATGCCAACTCAAATAATTCACTGATCCACTTGTGGAGTTAGACAGAAATCTTGGCTCAGACAATGAACTTGTTATGGAGACAGATTATTCGTTATTGTGACATAGGGTATATGTTTTGACATGATATTATCTATATATTTATTATAGTCTTGGCTCATGGTGGGCAGTATTGTCATAGTTAATACTGAATTCTAGAACAGTATTAATCAAAGCACATATGTAAATCCAGATGGAATGCACTAAGTTCTCTGAAAATTACTTGTCACTTCAGAATGAGAATAAAAGTATTCTCTGGACTTCTAGGGATATCAACCATTTAAAATATTAGCTTCAGAAAAGAGCTACTTCTGCAATGCACCTCTACTTCGATATAACACTGTCCTCGAAAGCCAAAAAAAATCTTACTGCGTTGTAGGTGAAACCGTGTTATATCGAACTTGATTTGATCCATTGGAGCACTAGCCCTGCCCCCCCAGAGTGCTGCTTTACCATGTTATATCCGAATTTGTGTTATATCAGGTGGAGTTATAACGGGGTAGAGGTGTACTTTTGAAATTTATGGCCATAAAGCCCTTAATGGAGCGGTTCCTAGATGTTCCGATAAGAAGCATTCAGAATGCATCTAATAATCTGTTGTGATGGGGCAAGGCCAATGGCTACAGTAAAGTACTGAGAAACAGATACGTTAGCCCCAGGCTAAACAAATCCCTAGTACCCTGGTAACCAAATGGTAGTTGCTCCAGGTTAATCAAGGCACCTGGAGCCAATTAAGACCTTTCTAGAAGGCAGTAGAGATAGCTACTTTAATTAGAACACCTGCAGCCAATCAAGGCAGGCTAATCAGGGCACCTGGGTTTAAAAAGGAGCTCACTCCAGTCAGGCAGGGAGGAGCCAGAGGAGAAGGAGCATGTGTGAGGAGCTGGGAGCAAGAAGGCAAGGAGCTGAGAGTGAGAGAGTGTACTGCTGGAGGATTGAGGAGGACAAGCGTTATCAGACACCAGGAGGAAGGTCCTGTGGTGAGGATAAAGAAGGTGTTTGGAGGAGGCCATGGGGCAGTAGCCCAGGGAGTTGTAGCTGTCATGCAGCTGTTACAGGAGGCACTATAGACAGCTGCGATCCACAGGGCCCTGGGCTGGAACCTGGAGTAGAGGGTGGGCCTGGGTTCCCCCCAAACCTCCCAACTCCTGATCAGACACAGGAGGAGCTGACCCAGACTGTGGGCTCAACAAGAGGGGAAGATCACTGAGGTGAACAAATTCGCCAATAAGCGCAGGACCCACCAAAGTAGAGGAGGAACTTTGTCACACTATGTATTAGCTTCTTGCTTCCATGAACATCATAGTTTATAGCCCCTTTAGGAAAATACCATCTTCCTGTTTCAGCCCATCTTGATAACTCAACAATCAATATCAGAAGTCAGTATTTGCTTCATTAAAATAATTTTTTTTAAGATGCCCCATTTTAGCCCAGAGACCCCTAGGCTTTTAAAACAACAACCCTTTGATGTTTGCCATCTAGGTCAAAGTCACAGGCAACTGGTTTAGCAGTTAGGAAAAAAGTCCTTTTATTGACACTAGGCAGCAACATTTTGAACAACTGGTAGCAACCTATGGCTAAATATTCTGTCCACCCTCACCTGAGTCTCAGCAACACTGTAAATAGAGACTGGGGAAGAGAAAGCACTGCAGTAATGCACCAGCACCATATCTCCTCTCCTCCATCCAGCACAACGGGACCATTAGCCTCCTCAGATGCTGTGGGACCTGCTGTCCTGCCCCTAAGCACACTGGAGATGGCCTCTCCCACACAAGGCCCCAAACCTGTTGGTTGAGAGGAAGAGTTTGTGCACATGAACAAAAATGGGACCTTGCAGGGCCGGCCTCTGTAGGTTTGGACTAGCATCCAAAGGTTGGGTTGCTTATCTCAAAACCAGGCCTTTTGGGAGCTTGAATTAGGATTTGCATATTTAAAATAACCTGCAAGTCACCTAAATGGGGAACTGTTAATGGAATTTTTTAACAATGTTGGCAGCTGAAGGGACATTATCATCACTGGAGCACTCTGCAAATGAGAAAAAAGATGAAGACTAACCAGTAAGCTCACAAATAACTGAAATTAGCACGGCCACTTGTTTTGTATCTTGAATGATGCCAGGTTTTGATATTTGTTCATTACTCTAGGAAGACGTTACAGACAAAGGCCTGAGATTCACCACACTGTCACACCTATTTTATACTGTCCAGCTTCAGGGAGTGATGAGGCAGGACCCAAAACACACAACACTGTCAAGAAATATTGTCTCAGATAAGGCTGCCTGTGTGTGTGTGGAAGGAGCAGGCAGCAGAAGTAGCAAATTATTTCAACAAGCATATAATTGATTTTGTCAATGAAACCTGAAATATTGAATTCATAATCACAACCAGAATCTAAAGTTCTAACTTCTGCTCATCTCTGTTATCTGTATGCCAGGTTAGCACTGGTGCTGAAGGCTGCTGAACTAATATTCATTTCACTTCCATGCAAACATTTCCATAACTGTGGAATATGTGAATATGTGACAGGCTTTTTTTCAAGAATCACAGGTGTGAGTCAGGTTACCTGATTGTAAATGGGTATTTGGACGGTACCCACAGCAATCCATGCAAGTTGACTCTTGGGGTCTTATTTCACCTCTATGTTCAGGGATGCCATAAGATAGGAAGGTCCATCTTCAATATTGCCAAGGTTCAGAATTTACAGATATACTTTGGCTCAGAGGCTTCAGGCTGTTTAATACTTTAAGCTCAGCACAGTTCTTTTGCTTCAGGCGTTGGTGATTCACCATTTAAGAAAACATGCTTTCCCTTCAGGCGGTTATCAGCTGATGCCTGGGGAGAAGACATAATTCATGGGTAGTTTCGCTTCAATTCAGCAGAACAGAGTCCTGCTGTGTCAGCTCAGTGTACCTCGGTGGCACAAAGAGACTCCCATTCTTATGGGGAATAATTATAATTAATTCTGTAGTACAATAATTACAGAGGATTGTTCCATTCACAAAAGACTCAGGCCTCTCAGACACCACCAACGGAAATGAGACCAAAGTATTGCAGTCCACCAGAGACTAAACTGTGGTAGGCAGAGAATAGGAGGGGCTGAGGTGCACAAGACCCCTGCAGTGGCAGACAACTGACTGAGATATACCCAGAAAACTGACTGAGATATACCCACACGCTGCAGAGGAAAGCAAACAAAAAAGAACAACCAACCCAAGGTCTCTGCCAATCTGCCCTGGGGGAAAAATTCCTTCCCAACCCCATATATGGTGATGAGTTAGACCCTAAGCATATGAGCAAGAACTAGCCAGCCAAGCAATTAAGATAAAATGCTCAGTGCCACCTGAGAGCACTGGCCTTCTCCATCCAGTGTCCTAACTCCAGCTGTGGCCGGCCCAAGTGTTTTACAGGAAGGAGGTAATTAAAAAAAAAATCAATACATTGAGGGGGGACCCTGCAGGTGACTGGCTGAGCACTGAAGCATGAGCTTTCAGGAACATAAACCAGAAGGGACCCTGGGGCTGCTGCCCCTTACAATCACAAGCAATCCCATCATACCAGGATCCCTTTTGCCATTTAGTAATATGAGATGGCAGAATCATTGCAATCCCATTATACTTGTTTGAACTCATGGTCTAGATTTCCCTTTCCCATCTTTATTTGCAATTATTCTGGGAACTGTAAACATAAAATCTTGACTTTTCATTTGCTGAACATCTGAAAGCAAGTCACAGGCAGCAGAAGGCAAATATTTAGGTGCATAATGAACCACTCAGAGCCCTCCATTTCATTTGCACTAGGCAATTACATTTCACTTTGGAAAATAATCCTGTTTCTTTGCACACTTGATTTTGCACCTCATTGCGCCAACTCTCTCCTTAAAGCACAGTCTGAAAACATACTCTGGATGCTCATTTAATTGAAAGTTTAATCTTAACCTCTCAGTTCTCAGAAATTCCCTTCAGTGTTTGACAGGCAGCTGCAGACATGCTTCAGCACAGTCACAAAGGGTATGACAGTAATTATGTGGAGTCTCTTGCACAGCTGAGAGAATCAGAAAGGACATTGATCAATACTGTATACACATACATGCCCAAACTCTACCCTCCTCCACATCAGTGCAATCCCGTTGAGATCACAGAAGTGCCCAGGTGTAAGTGGGAACCAATTTTACCTCCTGAAAAATGAAACCTGTGTAGTGTTACCTATTTTTATCTGGCACTTTTTTCATATGGATCTATGTACGTGAGGCACTTTAATAGAAGTAGATCTTTACATGCAGATAAACTCTACACTGATTGGACATGCAACTGTGACTGTTTCATTATTTAAACCCATTTGTGAATTCTAGACTTTCTCAACTTGACGTGAGAAGCCAGCACATAATTTTCACAGTATGTGCCAACTATTTGGGGACCCACTAGAACAACTTAGTCAAAACTTCCCAGACTACGTCTACTAGGCTTCTCACCTTTCTAATCACTGGTAACTGGACACCCCAAGACCTCGTCCTTTGCCTTGCCTCTTCCTCCAAGACCCTGCCCCCTTCTCTGCCTCGTCCTCCAAGGCCTCACCCCTTTCTCTGGCTCTTCCCCGTAAGACCTGGCCCCCACTACTTGCTTCTCTCCCTCACTCCCTCCCCCATCACTTGCTGGATCATCTCAAGGAGCCTGCCTGCAGGTAGGAGGTGGCCCTGGCTGAGCAGAGGCTGGCACAGGTTAATGACCCAGCATCTCCCTATACCCTGTGGTAACCAGACTTTTGGTTTGGGTATCATTTAGGGTTGCCAGATCCCTGAAAACCAGGCACCTGGCAACCCTAAATGACACCCAGACATAGAAGCCAAACACCAGACTGTCTAGGTAAAAAATGGACTGGTGGCAACGCTAATGTCTACACAGGGTTTGTGGGACTTGAGTCAGCTGATCTGTGTCAGGGAACCCTGGGCTACAGTTCCCATGTACACTACATTTTAACCCTAGGTTAAGAATTTTCTGATCCATGCTCGAACCTAGTTGCTCTGGAGTCCACACGGCTGTGCATAGATCCAAGTCAAAGTAAACCTATTCCAAAGTACCTAGCTAGCCCATAAGGAGCACAAGTACATAAACTGCACAATTCGCTCCTTTGGTGGCTGTCTCGGTAGAATGACGGTAGTTTGAGAAGGCTTTATACTGAGCTATCTTCTAATCTGAGAATTGGGCTCTCTCTCCAGCGCTGGGCTGAGACACATGGGCAGGAAAATTCCCATGTGCACCTGTTCTGAGGATAATTAGCACATCAGTCTCCAGGGCTGTCTGACTATTACAATGAAACTTTGCAATTTTTAATTTTTAAAGGGGGATGTTCAGCGACAGTATTTTTGTTCGGTTATTTATTTTTGTCTGTCTGTTTAGAAGTTTGACATAAAACCAAGGTATCAGTGAAAAAACACACACACACCCCAGCCTGGCTGCTGTTGGCTGCAGAGCGGTAAAGTGCATCCCCGGGGCTTGGGGTGCAGTGTGTTCCAGCACCCCCTGGGCCGGACACCTTATCCCTGCCCCCACCACACCTCAGGGGGTAGGGATAAGGGATCCCCAGGAGGCTGTGGGGAAGTTTGGGATTGGTTCCCACTTGCCCCCGACAGTACATGCAGCTCAGATACCTCTGCACATGCAGCTCCAGGGAGGGCAGGAAGAAAGGACAGAGAGTGCAATGGGACCTGCAGAGAGGAGGAATGGCAGAGCTCATGGCTCAACACAGTCAGGAGAGGGATGACTCCCAACACCTCAGCCATTCCCCCTCCCTTCAGGGCAGCCGCTTGGTCCCCGCTCCACTCTCTGGCCCCTGCTCCCAGCCTCTCCTCCACCCCCATCAGCAAGGATGTACTGGAGCCAGAGTCATCACTGCGGGAGGCTGTGAGGAGGTTTTGGGACAGGCACCCACTCTCTATCCTCACAATGTATGCAGCCCAGATGCCCCTCCACACACTACCCAAGGTGATGGGGGACACCTGGGAACAAGGGTTAAAAAGCAGAACCCTGCAGGAAGGATGAGTGGCAGAGCTCCAAACTCAGCACTGCTGGGGGATGGATGACTCCTAACAACATGGCAATTGGAAGCCACTTCCCAACTGTCAACTTTATTCCCTGTTCCAGGCAAGCTCTGCAGAGCAGCGAAAAGGAGCTGCCACCACCATGGAGGAGCAGGAGTGGGAGCATGCTCAGCCAGATGGTGGCATTTCCAGCTGCTGCACTGGTTGCCAATACCACTGCTCCTCCGCCACTGGGAACTGTGGGATACATCTAGAGGACTTCCTGGACCTAAGTCAAACCAGGGATGCATGCACACAGGACACCAACAGGGCTCGGATGCCAGGTCATGATTAACACAGGCTCAGACACTCCAGCCCTGTAGGGTCCTGAAATGCTGGGTCTGAGCCCTAGGATAATACATTTGCAGTGTGGACACAAGAGGGGTTTGGTTTGAGCCCAGGCTTAGACTCAGGCTTAAATTATGAGTAGACATTTCCCCAAGGAGCATGTTTCTTTGGTACCATCTCACAAATTCCTGCCCCAACTCTAAGCCCATCCGGCAGCTGTTCAGTTGACCTACCTGCTCTGCATCTCCTGTGAGTGCTATGAGACACAGCAGGAGAAAGAGCAGCTCATCTATTAGCAGAGTGTTATAGCTGGTTCGCACAGCAGATCAGAGAGGCCAGGAGAAAAATCATGCAGATTTTGCCATGCCCTTGTGTGTTCTACATGCAAACCACAGCTCAAACAACACTGGAGAGCTCACAGCACATCCTTTCCCTCCCTTCATTTAATTTTAATTCCAGTGTTGTGACAAAAAAACAAACTGTCCTCATAGTTCCCCCAGGAAAGACAAAATGAAGGAGGTAACATCTTTTACTAGCCCAACTTCCATTGGCAGAAGGTACAAGCTTTTGAGTTTACATACAGCTCTTCTCCAGGTCCTATCGGCTACAACAACACTGCAAACAATTCTCCTGAGGTGATTTCTGTGCAGTGCCTGGTCCTAATGAAACTTGTAATAGACAATTATATAGCTCCACAGGAAGGGCTGTCAGACTGATTATAGGAAACAAAAAATTAGTCTGACCTGCTTGAGTCTATTTTCAATGTACCACAACTCTAGGGAATGGAAAGCAGATTCAGCACCGCACACTCGGCTGGATTATGTGACAGATAGCTTTGGGGCTGATTCAGTGAAAAATATGCCAGCCTTTCATTAGCACAGAAGCTTGTGGCAGTATCTGCCATTCCCTAGACCAAAGGAGACCCTATAGAATACATGAGCTCAAAATGGTGTCTGCCAAATGCAATGTTAGGAAAACACTGTGATGGCTTTGCACTGATACATATTCAGAACTTCTTTACCAGCTCCTGATGAGAGAATGGGAAGGCTAGGGGAACACCAAGAATTTGTGGAGGGCTATGGTAGATGAATATACAGTATGAGACTCCGTTTTCATGATCTTTTATCTTGGAGGATGTTATATGGGCTCACTAATAAGAACTAGTCAGAAAACAGAAGGTTTGTCCAATGGAAAAATTTGATATTTTGATGAAAATCTAAAATTAAAATATTTCAGCCAAACACTGAAATACTTCGATTCTAAAATTCTGCCATAGTGACTCATGGGAATTGTAGTTCAGCTGCCTCAGGCTCCCATTCTTCTCCATAAGCTGAGCTCACTGGTTGGACCACATCTTTCAGGACGCACCATAGTCTCCCCTAGTTTTTAAACTGGGGAAAGCAGACAAGCACAGAAGAGCCCATGGTTCAAACCAAGATATCCCTTAAGGGAAGATCTATTAATAAGGATTCTGTATATCCTACTAAAGAGGAGAGAATGAAAGTTGATAAAGTACAGGTAGGAATGAAAGAGAAACAGTCAAATGAAGAAGAGTCCCATTCAATTATATCACATAATGGCAGACAGCTAAAAAGTGACAAATCTGATAAGTCCTTGTATACAAATGCTAGAAGTCTAACTACTAAAATAGGTGAACTTGACTGCCTGGTATTAATTGAGGCTACTGATCTAATAGGCATCACAGAATCTTGGTGAAAGGATGATAATCAATGGGACTTGGTAATGCCAGGGTACAAAACATATAGGAATGACAGAGTAGGTCACACTGGTGTGGGAGTGGCACTGTATGTGATAGAAAGAATAAAGTCAAATAAACTAAACATCGTAATGAATGGAATAGAAATTCCATGCTTGAATAATAAGAATATAGCAGTAGGAATATACTACCAACCACCTGACCAGGATGGATTATGAAATGCTCCTGAAGACAAAAGAGGTTATAAAAATAGAAAACTCAATAATAATGGGGGATTTCAACTATCCCCATATTGACTGGGTACATGTCACCTCAGGACAAGATGCAGAGATAAAGTTTCTTGACACCATAAATGACTGCTTCTTGGAGCAGTTGGTCCTGGAACCCACAAGGGGAGAGGCAATTCTCAATTTAGTCTAGATGGAGCACAGGATCTGGTCCAAGAGATGAACATAGCTGGTAATAACAGCCATAATATAATTAAATTTAACATATTTGGGGCGGGGGGACATCAAAGAAGCCCACCAGAGTAGCATTTAACTTCAGAAAGGGGAATGACACAAAAATGAGGAAGCTAGTTACATGGAAATTAAAAGGTACACAAAAGTGAAATGCCTGCAAGGTGCATAGAAACTTTTAAAAAATACCATAATAGAGGCTAAATTTAAATGTATACCTCAAATTTAAAAATATAGTAAAAAGACCAAAAAATGCCACCATGGCTAAACAACAAAGTAAAAGAAGTGGTTAGAGGCAAAAAGGCATCCTTTAAAAACTGGAAGTTAAATCCTACTGAGGAAAATAGAAAAAAGCATAAAATCTGGCAAGTCCACTGTAAAAGTACAACTAGGCACACCAAAAAATAGTTTGAAGAGCAACTAACCAAAGATTTGAAAACAAACAGGAAAAAAAAAAAGACATCAGAAGCTGTAAGCCTGCCAAACAATCAATGGAGCCCCTGGATGATCGAGGTGCTTAAGAAGCATTCAAAGAAGATAAGGCTATTGCAGAGAAACTAGTTAAATTCTTTACATTGATCTGCATTACCGAGTATGGGAGGGAGGTTCCCACACCTGAGCCATTCTTTTTAGGTGACAAGTCTGAGGACCTGTCCCAGATTGAGGTGTCATGAGAGGAGGTATTTAAACAATAAGAAGTCACCAGGACCAGATGGTATTCACCCATGAGTTCTGAAGGAACTCAGAATTGAAATTGCAGAACTATTAACTGGGGTATGTAACCTATCATTTAGATCAGCTTCTGTACCAGATGACTGGAGGACAGCTAAAATGTGACACCAATTTTTAAAAAAGGCTCCAGAGGCAATCCTGGCAATTTCAGACCAGTAAGCCTAAATTCAGTATCAGGCAAATTGGTTGAAACTACAGTAAAGAACAGAATTATCAGACTCATAGATAAACTTGGTTTGTTGGGGAAGAGTCAACAATCTTTTCTAATGGGAAATCATGCCTCACCACTCTTGGAGGGGGTCAACAAACACATGGACAAGAGTGATTCAGTGGTTATAGTGTACTTGGAATTTCAGAAAGCCTTTGACAGTGTTCCTCACAAACAAAGTAAGCTGTCATGGGATAGAAGGGAGGTCCTCTAACAGATCAAAATCTAGTTAGAAAACAGAAAACAAAGGGTAGGAATAAATGGTCAGTTTAAAGAATGGAGAAAGGTAAATAGTGATGTCTCCTAGGGGTCTGTTGTGGGACCAATGATGTTCAACATATTCATAAATGATCTGGAAAAAGGAGTAAATCAGTGAGATGGCACAATTTGAAAAAGATATAAAGGTTTACAAAGGAATCTCAAAGGAGTGACTGGGCAACAAAATGGCAGATGAAATTCAGTCTTGATAAATGCAAAGTAATGCACATGGGAAAATACAAGCCCAATTAGATATACAAAATGATGGAATCTAAATTAGATGTTACCACTCAAGAAAGAGATCTTGGAGTCATTGTGGATAGTTCTCTGAAAACAACCACACAGCACCAGTCAAAAAAGCTAACAGAATGTTTGGAATCGTTAGGATAGACAGACAGATAAGACAAAAATTTTATATCAGTATATAAATCCATGGCATGCCCACACCTTCAATACTGCATACAGTTCTGGTCACCCCATCTCAAAAAAGACATTTAGAATTGGATACAATACAGAGAAGTGAAACAAAAAATTTAGGATGGTGAAACAGCTTCCATATGAGGAGAGATTAATAAGACTGGGACTTTTCATCTTAGAAAAGAGATGACTAAGAGGGGATATAATTGCGGTCTATAAAATCATGAATGATTTGGAGAAAGTGAATAAGGAAGTACTATTTATCTCTTCACATAACACAAGAGTTACCCAAAGAAATTAATCTAGAGCAGGTTCAAAATGCACAAAAGGAAGTACTTCTTCCTGCAAGAGTCGAACTATGGACCTCATTACCAGGGGATGTTGCAAAGACCAAAAGTGTAACTGGATTAAAAAAAAAAGAATTATATAAGTTCTGGAAGCTAGGTCCATCAATGGCTATTAGCCAAGGTGTTCAAGGATACAACCCTGTGCTCTGGATGTCCCTAAACCTCTGACTACTAGAAGCTGGGAGTTGACAACAGGGAATGACTCATTTGATGATTGCCTGTTCTGTTCGTTCCCTCTGAAGCCTCTGTAATTGGCCACTGCCAGAAGACAGGATACTAGGCTAGATGGACTTTTGGTCTGGCCCAGGATGGCCGTTCTTATGGTCTCTTGGGGATGTGGGACAGTTCAGCACGGGAGTTGCAGAGCTGTGGTGTGTCACTGGAACCAGCTGCCTTAATTTTGCCTTGGTATGTAAATAGCAGCAGAATCTGTGGCAGTTTTCTGTTCCATTAGCATCATCTCCTAGTTCCACCACAAAAATTAAATTAATATTTATGGTTCATAAGTAAAACCCACAACAGGGAAAATTTCACAGTTAAGAATTACTGACAAGTGTGTCAAAGGCAACCTACACTACATAAGCACTTAACTTTCTAAACTCTGTATCCTCCCAGGAGATCCATAGGGTAAATGTGAAGTACAATAAGCAGTCACTGTATCTCTTCTGGAACTTTGAACATATGTAGCATTTGCAGATGTTTGTATCCTTCCTCTGAGAGTGATTTCTGCAGCCTGGGCACTATATTCATTTTGCCTCCAATGAATCTACATAACAGCATAGGTCTGGCATCACAGACACACACTCTGCTAATTTGAAATGTATTAAAATGAAGGTCTTGTTTCTTGCTAAGAGGCTTCTAGACTTCTTTAAATGGCTTTACAACTGCTCTAAAGCCTTCACAGCTTTGGAGACATTAGGCAATTGTGTGGGGACAAATCAATATAAATCATAGCACGCAAACACAGAGAAAATATACAGTATCAGAGGGGTAGCCGTGTTAGTCTGGATCTGTAAAAGCAGAGTCCTGTGGCACCTTATAGACAAACAGACGTATTGGAGCATGAGCTTTCATGGGTGAATACCCGCTTCGTTGGATGCAGGATTATGGGTGTTTCCTGTTGGGGGTGTTCTTCAAATCCCTGAGAGTACCAAGTGGACTCTGGTAGAAATCTGTGTGAAGGGGAATGGGAGGACTCCTAAACAACGCTGAGCCATTTATAAAAAAAATTGTCATTTAGTGTTGGCCATGTAAGGAAGAACTTGGGGGTGTGGGAGGGGAGAAGATCTTTGTTCCATCATGGTTAAGGACTATAGTATTAAACATAACAATACAAAAAAAGAAGCGCTATGGCTCTGATAGTTACCAGTTTAGCATGATACTAGAAGAAAAACGTGCTCTGCATATGTCTGTACTTCTCAGAGGTCAAAATGCTGCTGGCATCCCCACAGGTGGAAGATTGTCAAAGCATGGAAAAAGACAGAGGAGGGCTTGTGTGGACATGTGTATGCTTCCCACAGGCTGCTTCTCAGTGGTTCCCTTACAACTGTGGTAGCATTTTACTCTCATCTTTTACCACCAATCTCTCTCCCCAAAGCTCTGCACAGGCCTTCTGCATTTCCCCATCAGTTCCCAGTCCCCAGTCATGGTCTTTCCCTCTCCACGGAGGAGTAGTTCCTTCATTCAGTCTTCTCTGCTCAGTGAGTCCTTCAAGTCAACTCTTTCCTGCTTTCAGCCCTAGCTGCTGTCCATGTCTATTCCCCTACTAGACGGTGGGTGTCAGAGTAGTCTTGCATTTCCATGACAGGCTTTCCTTGCCTGACCAGAAAGGCACAGTTGCTACCAGGGCAATATTTATACAAGAGTTTACAAATACCCAAAACACAAACAATAAAATCTAAAGCTGGGACAGGGAAAAATCAGAGATCCTGTAGTTCTGGGCGGATTCTCCATACTTTTTGCTGCAACGTACAATAGTCTACTGATTTTAAGCTTTCATTACAAATTTTAATGGCTTTTATGTGTTTCTGTAGCCAAGGCATAGCCCTCCAAACAGAGACAGGACGCTGTTCTGTTACCAAAGCTTTGCAGAAATACTAACTCCAGCCAAATAGCATTCGCAAAGGAGATCACCACCCCATTTACCTGATTGTAACATGCAGCCCGACCGGGGCATGTTTACGTCATTAAGCAAAGGAATATTTTTTTCTCTTTTTTTCTAAGAACTAAACAGGAAATTAAATCAATAATACCTTAATGCAACATTTATAGTTCATTTAAAAAAAATCTGGATATGCATGTCCACTATCATCAAGTTAACTTGGTCACATTGCCCACCCTAAGCAGTACACAGTTAAGGCATCCAGGCAACTTTAATTCTGCTCTGTAGCAATGCCATGCTGGGAAAAAATATGGATAAAGTTAATTTATCTTTAAAAATCAAGCAGCATTTATCTAATCTGGGACCATTACACTGTTTTAGTTATAATCACAATCTTATTCTGTGGTGTTGCTAAAGGGCAGAGTTAAAGTTATTTGGCTGCCTTCACCGTACATTTCTTACCTCTGCATGTTTGGATTTTTTCTTTTTTAAGTGTAACCTTAACTCTGAATCTCCTGGGTTTTGGGAATAATTACAACATCCCTGTAACGGTTTTTACCCTTAAATTACTAACATAAACTCTTAGCATTAACTACATCTTAGTGGATTTTGCCTGGGAACACTAGTATATATTTAATAAATACCAGTAGTTTACAAATTTGCCTACTGGAGATGAGTAAGGTTGAATTGCCATAGAAATAAATGTTTTTACTCTAAACGAAGAAGAAGAATTTAAAATAGTTTCATTTAAACCACCCAGTCACCCCAAGTTGATCCTGATTACACCTCTGGATTCTATTTGCATTTAGAGTACAACTGGTGCTCCAGATTAGATATTTTATCATGAACACTTAATGGTCAACCCTTTGGATTTATGTAAGTTTTTAACTGGCTGATATTCGGTATTCCAACACCCGCATTCTAATTGCATTACATCCTTGTTTGGCAACATTTGAAATCCTGGAGCTTGAATACAGCCACTCACACAAACAAGCATCAAACAACATGTATCTTGTTAACTAAGCTAGGTGCCAGACAACAGCAGCCAATATGAAAATTTTCCAGCATAGGTTCCAATCGGATTGTTTTTCAACAGCAGTTGATGAGAAGCCTATTGTTTTCACAATGGTGGAGCTTGCCTTTGCTTTTAAAGCATGGCACTGGAAGTCAGGATTTCTGGATTCTATTCCTGGTCTTGCCACTGGCTTACTCTATGATCTAGGGCAAATCAATTTAATTTCTACATGTCTCAGTTTCCCCATCTATAAACTGAGGTTAATAACACTTAATTACTGTGCCTCACAGGATCAGTAATTAAATAGGTAAAGTCAGATCAATTAAGGGCCAAAAATAAAGGTTTTATAACAGCTTGTTTTTACAAGGTCTATCAACAGAAATGTTGTTCCTCAATAAGGTCAGTGTGGTTTATTTTTAAAAGGAAGGCGTACTAGTCCCCTGTTGTGTTTGCAATTCAAATACTAAAGCAACCTGCCAGTGCCTAAAACCAATGAGTGAAACTGGTTAAAAATGATGCTTTTGTGTTTCATGTACGGTATTATTTTTTGCATTCTCCTGCAGTTGTGTGTTCTGTGGGCTATTTATTTTAATTGTTTCTGTAATTTATGGCAGTTGCACATAAAACCTTAGGCATGTGCACCTCTTTATTTATTAATTTTCAAATCTAAATAAACACATTACAAACAAAAGTGAAATTTGATAGCCTGCATTTATTGTCCAAGCTGAGAGAAATACACAATAGGAACAAAGCAGCATTCCTGAGGAAAAGTGGATTCAACTTTTAGAATTCTTTCCATATTACCTAAGATACTGTCAGTAGGAAAGAAAAAGATTGTTACTAGAGAGTACACAAACGTTAGCTTGCTAGTGTGTCTATTACTTGAAAAGCACTTTCATATCCTTGAGTGAAAGGCAAATCATTGTTATATTATTCTACTGAAATCTCAGAGTAAATTTTTCAAGCTTCCTCCATTTCATCCAATTTATATTCTGTGAAGATGCATTGAATATGGTATACTGTTCGTCAGACAATTAGAGGACATTGAATTAACTTATGAGAAAAATTGTATTCATCACCACAATCTCCAGTAGGATATAAAGTTGCCAAAACAGGTTGCCAAGGTAAAATAATTAACCTGTGTGATTCCCAAAGCAATTCTCTGTGCATGGAAAGAAAAACTGAAAGTACACTGGACTGACTGAGAACATAGGAAATTAAACTGTTTTAGTGATTAATCATAGTCACTAACTTTTTAATACACTGCATATACTCTGGAGCTTAAAGAGCACATCGGAACTCATCTTCTTGGTCTCCTTATCTGGGAGAAAGGACTGGTTGCATTGACAGCGTGGTTTAGAGTGCAGACACAAAAGCATCGTGGTACGGAGCAGGGAATTTGGGTTCCCCTATATGCATCTGGTGTGACTTCACCTGAAATATTGTATTTGACTCTGGGTACCACCATGGCAGAACCAGAGGTAACTTGGCAGGAGAAAAGCAACAGAAATGGTCAGAGATCTCCAGAGACTGTCTAGGCAATCTGTGCACCAAGATTGCTGCTTATGACACCAAACTCTTGCATTTCACTGTTGCCTTGTCCTCCTGCTTGTTTGTTCTTGTCACCTGTTGTTTCTCATCAGATGGTAGCACAACGGGGCCCTGATCTGCTTTACAGCCAATACTAATAAATAATAGAGAGGGCACCCAGCCCTCCCCTCTCACTGCTACACTTGACCTTCAGTTCCACGCTAAGGGCTGGTCTACACTACTGTAGTAAATCCATCTAACTATGCTTCTTCAGTTACGTAAGTAATGTAAGTGAAGTCAACATAGCTAGATCCAGTTACTGTCATGTCTACACCGTACTGTGTCAATGGAAGATGCTTTCCCGCCAACTTAACTTACTCTTCTCAGGAGTACAGAAATCGATGGAGAGCACTCTGCCATCAGTTTAGCACATCTTCACTAGACCCACTAAATCGCTGCTGCTGCTTCGATTGCAGCAGCGCCTATTTAGGTCCATAGTGAAGACGTGCCCAGAAATAGCCCTGTCGCAGGCAGGGGAGAGTGCTTTACAAATTCCCTTATACAGAGATGATATCTCCTGTCTAGAGAACTTGGTGATGAGGGCCAATAATGGAGACCTCTTCCAGGTGCTCAGAAACTACAGTGATGAGCACAATATGAGAACCCATGCAGGCTAGAACGCTGTATGCATTATTATTCATATAACAACAACATAAGCATGTATTCCCCATAGGAGCCAACATTCCATGCCAGTTCCCTCCTCCCCCTGCCACTAACACTACAGAGGGAAGATTTACCAACCCAACGTCCTCTTCCTTGTTAGCACAGTCATATGGCTGACAGCTTTCACCTCAATATATGCCCACAGAATGGATAATGATTCTTACCTGGAAGCAGCAGCAAAACTAATAGGAGGGTAGGGGGGGCAACCTTCTCACCCTACGCTGGAGGCCGTTAGATGTATATGTGGCACATTGTCACATGGGGCTGGAGGGTGAGTCTGCCCATGCTCACCCAGCAGCAGCAGCTCATCCTACAGGGCTAGGCCTGGTTCCCCATGCTGGG
Source organism: Chelonoidis abingdonii (assembly GCF_003597395.2). Classification (NCBI taxonomy): domain Eukaryota; kingdom Metazoa; phylum Chordata; order Testudines; family Testudinidae; genus Chelonoidis; species Chelonoidis abingdonii. The sequence goes on from NC_133770.1 coordinate 116,828,790, forward strand.
CATTGCAATGTGGAGGACAGGGTAGCAGGGCACTCATCCAAATTTGGCCCAGCTGCCCCTTGATCATGCCAGATGGGCCAAAGCTGTACAGCACTGCAAACCCTTGTGCCAGATCGCAAAGCCCAGAATATGGAGCTGGGCCCAGTCCCCTGGGACAGTAGCCATCAGTGCTGGGTGAGCACAGGGCAGGATCACATTCCAGTCCTCCACCGCATCCTGTGGCCTCCCCTTCCCACCAAGCTGTGTCAGGGCAGAGGATGCTGCTTCAGATGGGTGGTGCCCCTTCAGAGGGGCAAGGAGGAAGCGGCAGTGATGGAAGAGGAGTGCACCCATTTAACGGGGAGACAACACCAACGACCCAGTGCTCCTCTCACAATTGCAAAACCTGGCTTCGTCAGTGCCTGGGAGTGGCATTTTTCTGAAGGGCAAACGCAGTGTCTACCTAGACAGACTCCTGCTTATATCACACTTGAAGACACACAAACAACTGACAACATGATCAAATTTTTGAACACCAATGCAGGTTGTCTCTAGGTTCCTGGTTGTAACCCCAGCCATTTGCATTTGCACTTATGAGTCTGGAGATGAGGCTCATGGGGGCTGAAGTGAAATCGATTAGAGAACTAAAGGAGTCGCACTCAAGCTTAGCTAAAAGCCAGAAGTGCAAGCTAAAAGCAAGAAAAAAAAAGGCAATATAAAAATATACACAGTAACATAACTAAGAGCAGAGTGCTTGAAAATGACTATCCATTTATCTAGCATTATGGGGTGGAAGGATAGTTTTGAGGTGAAGGCTTTGGATTGGAACTGGGAGAGCTGGATTTAATTACTGGTTTGGGCAGAGTCCCTTTTGGGATTTTGGGCAAGTTGTGTGATCTCTCTGTGACTCAGTTTCCCCTCAATAAACAGGGATGTTGTCTATTAGCTTGTAAGCTCTTTGAGGAAGGGATTGAGTCACATGATGTGTATTTACATCTCATACTATAGTAGGCCCCCAATCTTGTTGGGATCTCTGAGCTCCATGATTATGGAAATCATTACAATTGAAATACCATTTTCTGGTCAAAAATATTCTGTGACTGGACAAGGTCTGTGTTTAACAACAGGATTTTTGAAGAATTCCCTTCCAATTATTCCAGCTAGAGTCACCAGCTGGCTCTGTTATACATCATCTTACAAGTTTTCTTTCTTAGCATGGTAGCAAGCTTTTAGTCTTGGAAGAAATACTGCATTGTTAGTTGTATAGTGCAGTGGTCTTTGAGAGAAACTATAGCAAAAAAGCAGCTTTTGCTCTTTGTTTTATTGGGAAGCCATTCCTGAGACACAGTAACTTCCTGGGAATCAAGCGCTGCTAAGTGGGCTGAGATTTCTGAAAGAAGAAATTGGCCTGTAAGCTGTTTGCAGCCATCTCTGGTTCAGGACTGGTGTTATATAAACAAGACACACTTAAAATATACCCAGAGACTCAATATCACTTATTTCTTCTCCACTGGGAAGACACCCTGCAAGGTCTCAGAATTCTGCTGCCACTCAGCAGAGGCCCAAAACTAGTGCCAGAAGCAAGGGACACTCGTCTCAGAGGAAGCGGTAACAAAACAGTGGGCTGGAATGACTTTTCAAGCACAGAAGCTGGAAACTCTGCCAAACTATGTTTCCAGAGAAACCCACGTACCTACATGGGAAGGACTACACACCAGCTTTGTAGCTGTATCTTAAGGCAGCTTGCGTCTCTCAGGCCAAGAGCTGGTGCTCCTTCTGGTGGCCATAAGCCCAACAGGACAGACAGAGCCGCCCCAGAACATGGCACCTGTAACCGACGCACATTCTTTGGTGCTGCACAATCAGTTCAGCTCTACAAAGCTCCAATCTGAGTGCTCATGAAATGGAACTTCATGGTCACTCTCACAGCTGTAGTGCATGGAGGTTTCTCTGCCTCAATGGCAAAACAAATGGGGAATCTCACTTCTGATGGAAAGCACTAGGGTGCTTCTGAACCAAAGAAGGTGCTGCAAGTAGGCCAAAGAAATGTGTGCCAGCAACTGTGGAATTTTGAGTATCCGGTCACATGGGAACAAGTGCACCCTGGGTGCTGGGGGGACCTTAGAATCAGTGAGGAAAGCAGTGCCACAGGAGCACCACCTTCTAGATGTGAATCTCCAGATGTGAACCTATCTATATTGGTGGCATTCTGCATGTGACTGCTTGAGCATTCCATAATGGTGACTGTACAGCAGCAACGAAAACAGCTGCACACCATATGCTGGGCTGCTTTCAGCTCTGCCATAAGCGGAGGTAAGGAGGGAGCAAAAGCAGACAGGAAGAAACAAACAGCAGGGCTGTCAGGTGTTTTTTTTCCCACCCTGAGTGTTCAGCTCTATGGATGAACAGTGATTGAAGCTGCATAATTAGGGGAAACCTGAAGACCACTAGGCTTCTTTGGGAGTAATAACAACACAATACTATTAATAACAAATGTTGTAATTAGTAATTGCAAATGCTCCAGAACTCTAGGCAACACCAGCATGAGCCATGAAATAACTAAAGAAATAAAAGTAGCCCACCTCTCTCTCATTCCCGACACCAAGCAGACAAGTTATATCCCCCCAGCAAAGCCACAAACATAAAAGGAGAGAGAGAACATTAATGCAGGTAAGCCAGTTGCTTTATTATTGACTAATAAAAGCTCAAGTACCAGGGCTGGGCTAACACAGTGATGCCTGTTGTGACGGAGCAGGGAGTGGGGACGATTGATCTGGGACTGTTGCGTGGGAGTTTTACTGGTACTGTTTGCATTGGTGATGGGATATCAGAGTGTGGCTTCACTTGAGGGATGATACAAGTGCATGTAACCTAAGTCAGAAGGGTGCTGGGGCCAGCTGACACCTTCTTCCCGGGAAACTAGACAAAGGATGGAGGAGGAGCCAGGGGATGGTGGCTGGGTGAGACTGCTGGAGGGTGTTTCAGTTCGGATCTAGCTGGGGAAATGGAGGGAGACCCAGGGCCAGGATCTAGGCTCTCTGATCCCCAAAATGGACCTGACTGAGGGGGTCCTGTTGTCTGTACCTACAAGCTCTGTTTTGGACTGTGTTCCTGTTGTCTAATAAACCTTCTGTTATACTGGCTGGCTGAGAGTCACGGTGAATCGCAGAAAGTGGGGGGTGCAGGGCCCTGACTCCGTTACACCTGTACAGTTCAATGGAGAATAAGTATGACATGGCAATAGTGCTGGCACCTATTTTACACAAAGAGAATAGCAGGGAATTGAATGAGGAGGAGGTTTCTTCGGTTTTAGTCGATGCCAGAGTGCACAGCAGATCTATTTGGTATTAGTGGAAGGCTCATGGAAATTAAACAAATATTCAGGTTCACCCATTATATGCCAAAATAGCTGCTAAATGCACCTAGAGTACAGGAAGAAACAAATCTCAGTTCTTTTCTTGGAGAAGATGGTCCACTATGCACAGAACTGAAGTTAATAAAAGTGAAAAATTGCTAACCAAGGCCCACAATGAAAACCTTCAGCATCACAAGGGATGAAACTCTCTCTTCAGTGCCTTCTGACATGCCAGTAATACCCTGTGTACACTCTAGGAGCACCCAATATGAGCGCTCAACAGGGTATCACTACCCAGGCTGCCAAGTAAAGAGACTTTGTCTCAGGACAGAGAACTAGAACTTTGCCTTCTTCCTTGAAATGAAAGTTCCAGAACTACAAGCAGGAGAACTAAAGGCTCCAATAAATATAGGAAGATCACAGCACCAGAACTACTGAGCCCAGGCAAAAACTATGAAGTAAGGGCTAGCTCCACAAAGGGATTTAGGTGCCTATCTGCCTCTTTAGGTGTCAAAGACCAAAGTTTAGATTTTCAGAATTCCAGCTCAGGTGCTGCATAACCATGTAGGTGCCCACATTTCCGCTGATAAAATCTTTATGGCACCTACATTTCTGACAATCAGCATGTGCACAGCCAGCTAAGTCCCAATGCCCAGCCACCTAGCTCGTAGCTAAGCCACAGCCGGATTCTAGAATACCCTGTAGTCCAGTGGTTAGGGCACTCAGCTTGGAAGGGGGAAACCTAGCTGCAAATCCCTGCTCCACTTCAGGCAGCAGAGAGATTTGAACGCCAGGTCTCCCACATCCTGGGTGAGTGCTCTAATCACTGGGCTCATATGTTATAAAGGGGCAGCAATTTTTTTTTCATTTTTTGTTTTGTTTGCAAGAACAGGATTAGACACTTAATTCCAGGAAAAAGTTCACAGCTAAAAATCATGAGTAGGGGGAGGCGTCTAATTCCCTTTCAGGGATGGGGTTTCAGCCACACCCTTCTCAGCATTTCTTGTTGGCTAGTTTAAATGGCTCCCAGCTCAACATGCTGGCTTGTGAAAATCCCATTCCTCAGTGCCTACAGCTCCCCATCCATTGTATAGGGAGCACAGGAGCCTAAACCAGGGCAGTGGATTCTACCAGGTGGCAAGGCACCTAATGTTGGGTGTTGCAATGCAGAGTTCAAGCCCCTAATTCTCTTCCTGGGGTTTGGCCTCAGCAGCAGCTCAAATGTAAGATGCCACCTTAGGTTTCTCCCTAAACTTGGCTACTGCTAGGATTTCCCTACAGAGGTCAGACCTAGACTCAAAATCCCTCTGATGAAAGAGCCAATTCCACCACCTTCCATCTAGATGGACCCAGCAAGACATACCTGCTACAATAAGCAGGTAATAGAATCTGCAGGCAGGGTCCCAACATCTGTAATCAGGTGGACGAACAAAGGAACCTGTCCCTGCTGTCAGACTGTAACCACCATTTACCACTTTGCATCATCACTTCTTCAAACAAGGCTGCCTGGTTATAACCGAGAGCAGAATGTGGCCCTAATTGGCTATGCAGGAACAAGAACAGAATCCATTGATCCCCCCTCCAACAGCTGAGTTGCCGCTGACACACTAACAAGAGTCAAAGCTGTAAAAACATAGTTGAATCATTCAAGGCAGCAGATGCACCTAAATACCCACTGGGAGATCTGTTGACTCAGAAGGTACCATTTTTAGACTGTCCCTCTTCAGAGCAGAACCGCATTTGGTATATCCATCTGTGGAACACCATGGAGATGGCTGCAGAAGACCCTAAAACCAGGGACCCCCAACACCTGTTTATTTTCTCTCCGTGCATCCCTGTAACCAGAAAAGTTATCAGGCATGTTCTTATGCTTTGAAGCAAATGTAAGAGTTCTTAGATCTATCTGAGCTCTCCCATCTAAGTAAAACGGTCAGTTTCAATTATAGCTAGCTCATATCTGTCTCTCTCTCATACACACTCATTGCCTTGAGAAACTGATTTGGATTCTGACTTCATTTCTTCAGCTTCTCTATTTCCTGCCTGTAAAAGAGAAGGGGTATAGGGGGAATGAAGGTTAGCAAATGTCAAGTATCCACCCCTCAGATACAATATTCAAATTTTCAAGTGAATAATGGATAGAAGCATAAAACATCTACTCGGCTACACCTGACGCCCCAGCTCTGCACCTCATGACTCTGTAATGGCTCATACAGCTGAGCATGCCAGCCAATAAGTACTGACAAGAGTTTTCACATTTCCTATGGAGTTAATTGAACTCTCTCTTACTCATACAAACACCACAGAGGCAGACAGAGAAAAACGAGTTTGCGAATAGCAATGGCTGGGCCAGAACACATATTGTACTAACATACAGCAAAATTATAGGTGTATTTTGCAATGTTTTTTCAAACACTTCAGGAAAGGCCTGATTGGATTTTACCCATGCTGTGCTGTTGATCACAATATTTCCAGGAAGCTATTCCTGAAGTAATTACATAGGTTTTCCTTGTGACCGTGTTTTCATCTACATTTTCCAGACTCTGTCCTCCAATATAATTTCCCCCCTCTCGTTGGTGGCCATAGCAACACTACTGAAGGTTCCTTTATAGCACAAGCTCTTTCTCTCTCTCTTGCAGCATCCCCTCTGGGAAACAATTCTCCTGAGTGCCAAACAGAGAGTTTCTCCTTAGCTTATTGCCATTTTAATCTCCGACAATTTTAACACTGTCAGGAATTTTTGGTGTGTCCTAGGTACAATCTGCTCCGTATGCGAAAACCCCCCGCAAGACCACAGAGGGTGAAACCAATCAGTTTAATAGAAAAGTAATGCTGAGGCAGACCATGGTCAAACAGCAGATAATTAATCCTGCTAACAGTGTTTCTTTTTCTGACATGGCCTTTCAATAATTTCTTATCGATTCACAATTTGGCATCTTTATGCACTTTTTTTTTTTTAGATAGTTTACACTGTGATTGGGCGAAACCAGGGATGCTTTTGGGAAAAACCTCGAACAAGTTGGTTGTTTTACAGAATATACCCTTGATGGAGATGAGCACTCTCTATGTTCTGTACTACAGGGTCCTGACAAGAGATTAATCTCCTAAAGCCATTCTTGCTTCTCTGCCTCCTCTGTTCTTTTCAAGTAAGAAATCAGCATTTACTGAGATGCAATCCAGCCATACGACCTATACTAAGGGTACATCTATACTGCAGCCACAGGCTATGTCTGCAGCTTTAGTAGATGTGCCAAAGATTAGCTTTAATCTAGCTAGCTCAGATACTGGAGCTGTGAATCCGTTGCAGCACATGCCTCAGCACGTGGTCTGGGTTGGTTTGTTTATCCTGGATTCATTGTTCCAGTACCCAAGCTAGCGAGACTAAAGCTAGCTCATGTATGTCTACTCTAGTTGCAATGATATCTCACAATTACTGAAGAGACAAATCCTCAGGCTGAGATTTTGAAAGCTGCCAAAGGAATTTGGATGCCCTATTCCCATTATATTTGCAAATTGGGCATATGAGTTCCCAGGTAGTGGTGAAAATGCCAGCCTCAATGTACATCAGTCTGACATAGAGGGCCATTGGTGGTTCACTACTTTGTGTCAGCTACCCTTGCCAGGCCTGACATACTCAGCACACCTAACACGCTGTTGTCATGATACATTCCCAAAAGGTGGCATGTAATATATCACTGGAAAATTCATAACTTACTGATGATTAATACTGTTATGTGATGCATGTATGCGGCGTGTACAAAGAGTGCTAGAATTATGTTTTTACGCTGTATTTGGCAAGCCATGCATAAGAATAGTCTACCTTAGTTAAAGGAACATGTATTTGTCAGACTGACCTGGTCATCAGGCAGAGATAATGAAGATGCATTTACATAAAAGGCAAACAAAGCCATTAAGTTAACAAGGGCAGAGGTAACAACTCAACTATCACTGCCGGGGAAGGAACCAGCATGACCTCATCACCAGACTGCATGGCATCTCTTCCCAGAAGGAGAAAACGAACTTTAATCCAAGAATACATTTCAAGTTTTATTGGACTATAAAGACACGGGATCTGAGCCTTCAATGATAAATTATTGAATCTACTGATTGTATTCAATATTACTGTATTATAAAAGTAAGGTCATTTCTGGAAATGACACACTGGTGATTAATATCATCGTGAAATGTATGTGTTAGCACTCCATGAGAAATAGAGATACTCCCCAATATTATGCTTTATCATCTGTGACCAAAGACAGGAAAAAACAGATTTTCCCCCAGACAGGAGGGAAGGTACCATTGTGGAATCAAAACAATGGAAGCCCTATTTACATACGAATCAGCAGCGGGAGGGGAAGTTCACAGGAAGGGAAGACTAGGATGAGGCCATCCTGAGTCTGGGGACAAAACAGTGAGTTTTGGAAGATATAAGTGAAAGAAGAATCATAAAAGCCATCTTGGCATCCCTCACTGGACAGACACAAAGGACCAGAGCTGAGAAAGATGGATCCTTCAATGAAGGGGATCAAAGTGATTTAGTTGGGGTTTAGTCCTGCTTTGAGCAGGGGGTTGGACTAGATGAACTCCTGAGGTCCCTTCCAACCTTGATATTCTGTGAAAGTCTCTGGGAAGTTAATATAGGTGAGAAACCTTCTAAGGCCAACATCTTTCACCTAGGAAGACAAGGGAAACTAGCACCTTGTACTTCTGTGGAAGATCCTGAGTAACAGAAAGTTAGCCATGGCCAGAAAGAAAAAGATCAGGAAGAAATCTACCTTGAATCAAGGCTTTGGCTTGTTGAGTTAAATCTTAGGACTGGTCTACAATGGGTGTGTGGGGAGGGGCGGGGATCGATCTAAGGCCTGGTCTACATTACGCCCTTAAATCGATTTAAACAGCGTTAAATCGATTTAACGCTGCACCCATCCACACTACACCGCCCTGTAAATCGATTTAAAGGGCTCTTTAAATCGATTTCTGAACTCCATCAAAATGACAGGACTAACCCTAAAATCGATTTTACTAAATCGGAATGATGGTAGTGTGGACGGAAATCGAAGTTATTGGCCTCCAGGAGGTATCCCACAGAGCACCACTGACCGCTTGGACAGCAGTCAGAACTCTGATGCACTGGCCAGGATAAACAGGAAAAGCCCCGGGACTTTTGAATTCAATTTCCTGTTTGGCCAGCGTGGAGCTGTGGAGCTCTGATCAGCACAGGTGACCACCGCAGGGCTCATCAGCACAGGTAACAATGCAGTCTCCTGAGAATAGAAAAAGAGCACCAGCCTGGACACACAAGAGGTACTGGATCTGATCGCTATCTGGGGAGAGGATTCAGTGCTTACAGAACTCCGTTCGTCAAACGAAATGAGAAAATATTTGAAAGAATTTCAAAGTCTATGATTGCAAAAGGACACAGGAGGGACTCAGTGCAGTGCAGAGTAAAAGTTAAAGAGCTCAGACAGGCATACCAGAAAACCAGAGAGGCAAACGGAAGGTCTGGAGCAGGTCCGAAAACATGCCGCTTCTATGCTGAGCTGCATGCAATTTTGGGGGGCTGCACAACCAGTACCCACCCCCCTTGCCGTTGATTCAGATGCCGTGGTTGTGATATCAACCGTGGCTGAGGATTCTGCTGAGGGGGAAGATGAGGAAGACGAAGAGGAGGAAGACATTGCTGATAGCACACAGCTCTCAATACCCACAGCAGCCAGGAGCTTTTGTGAGCCCAGAATTACCCTCCCAGCCCACCCAAGCCACTATCCCAGACAGTGAAGCCATGGAAGGGACCTCTGGTGAGTGTACATTTCTAAATATCAAACATGGTTTAAAAAAGCGTTTTTTAATGATTAATTTGCAAGCAGGGGTTAATCATTCATTCGCAGCCAGTACAGTTACAGGAAAAGTTCGTTAACATGTCTGGGGATGGAGTGAAAATCCTCCCAAGAAATCTCCATGAATCGATATTGGAGGTACTCAAAAGCCTTTTCAGTAGATTTCGGGCAAGGCAGGCCTTATCCGGTCCCCATTGTACGAGACTTTCCCACGCCAGCATGTATCAAGTAATTCGGAATCATTGCTTCACAAAGCACAGCTGCGTAAGCGCCTGGACACTGCTCGCAGTCAAGAAACATATGTTCTGCATCTTCCGCTGTTATTCTCACAGAGTTATATCATTCATTGTAACCTGGTTGAAATTCAGGAATTTGTTTTTATTAGGGGGGGCAAACATGGCGATTTTCCTACTGGGCTGCCGCTTACTCATACCTTGCCGTAGCTGAGTGGGGGGGAGGGAGGAAGGCTGGCTGGCTTTTCTGCTTTTGGCGAGCAGGAATCTTCCTAGCTACCAGCCACGCGGTGGGGGGGGGAAGGAAGGAGGAAGATGAATAACAATTAGCTTATGTGATAGCAGCCATGCGGGGGAGGAGGGGAAAGAGCGGGTTTGGGGTCTGCTGGTTCCTCTTAACAGGAACAAGGCATCATAGGTCACTGTGGATATAAACCTGGAGAAGTCAAACATAAAGCCTTACCATGGCCGCATGGAAGCTGAATTATGATGCCAGGACCTGGACCTGCGTCTGCAGTGTGCTCTGAGACACCAGAGACACAGGCATCAGTATTAAAAGATGCAAAATGCGACACCTGTAGTGAAATCACATGTGCTATGTAAGGTGGATAGTTTTTTCACTGTGAAAGACTACAAGCATTGTTCTGTAAAATGTATCTTTTTACATACTTCTCTCCCTGTTTTCCCTCCCCCATGCAGCTGCACACTTGTCTGTCCTTGCTACCCCATCCGAAGGCTGGCTAAGATAAGGCGGAGGAGAAAGAGAACTCGAGATGAATGTTTTCAGAAATCATGGAAGTAACCCGCAGTGACAGAGGTCATCAGAATGATTGGAAGGAAGTGATAGCAAAAATACAGGAAAGATGCCAGTGACCGGGAGGATAGGAGAGACGCTCGAGATGAGAGGTGGTGGCAGGAAGATCAGAGGTGGCGTGATGGCAACGCTGGAGCTGGAGCTGCTGCGTGATCAAACTGAGATCCTCAGACGCATGGTGGATGTTCAGGAACAGCAGCGGGGTTACAGAGTGCCACTGCAGCCCATGTTTTTACCACCCTCAAAGCTCCCCACGTTCCATATCTCCCTCACCCAGACGTGTTAGAACGCGTGGGGGAAGGCTTCTGCACCAGCCACTCCACCCCCATGGACAGTCCAACCAAAAGGCTGACATTAAGCTGAAATGTGCTTAATGGGCTTTTCCTTTCCTCCGATCCTCCTCCCAAACACACCATGCAGGGATACCTAGATAATTCTCTGCCTCTTTTTATAATTACTTTTTAATAAAGAATACATCCAAGGGGGGAGGGTGGGTTGCTTACAGGGAATGAATTTTAAGAAAGAATACACGATTTTTAAACAATACAAATGACTTTTAATACAGAATAAATGATTTTTAAAATATACTGACTTTATTTCCTTCAGCAAGCTGTAAGTAAAGGGGAAGGGTGGGTTGCTTACAGGGAATCAGTCAAAGAGGCGGGAGGTTCATCAAGGGGAAACAAGCACTGCAGTCACACCATACCTGGCCCGTACTGAAACAACTTTTCAAGGCTTCTCTGATGCGCACCGCCTCCTGGTGTGCTTCTAATCGCCCTGGTGTCTGGCTGCTCGTAGTCAGCAGGCCAGGTGATTTGCCTCAGCCTCCCACCCGCCATAAAGGTCTCCCCTTACTCTCACAGAGATTGTGGAGCACACAGCAAGCAGCAACAGCAAACGGGACATTTGTTTGGCTGAGGTCTGAGCGAATAAGTAATGATCTCCCAGCGCCCCTTTAAACGGCCAAATGCACACTCTACCACCATCCTGCACTTGCTCAGCCTGTAGTTAAAACAGCTCCTGACCACTGTCCAGGCTGCCTGTGTATGGCTTCATGAGCCATGGCATCAAGGGGTAGGCTGGGTCACCCAGGATAACGACAGGCATCTCAACATTGCCAACTGTTATTTTCTGGTCTGGGAAGTAATTTCCTTGCTGCAGCCGTTTAAAGAGAGTTGTGCTTCTGAAGACGCGAGCGTCATGAACCCTTCCTGGCCATCCCACGTGGATGCTGGTGAAACGTCCCTTGTGATCCACCAGTGCTTGCAGCACCATGGAAAAGTACCCCTTGCGGTTCACATACTGGGTGCCCTGGTGCTCTGGGGCCAAGATAGGGATATGGGTTCCATCTATGGCCCCCCACAGTTAGGGAATCCCATCTGCAGCAAAGCCATCCACTATGACCTGCACGTTTCCAGAGTCACAAACTTTCGTAGCAGCAGCTTAACGATTGCTTTGGCTACTTGCATCACAGCAGCCCCCACAGTAGATTTCCCACTCCAAATTGATTCCCGACTGACTGGTAGCTATCTGGAGTTGCAAGCTTCCAGAGGGCTATTGCCACTCGCTTCTCCACTGTGAGGGCTGCTCTTATCTTAGTATTATGGCGTTTCAGGGCAGGGGAAAGCAAGTCACAAAGTTCAAAGAAAGTGCTCTTACGCATGTGAAAGTTTTGCAGCCACTGCGAATCGTCCCCACACCTGAAAAACTATGCGGTCCCACCAGTCTGTGCTTGTTTCCCGTGCCCAAAATCGGCGTTCAATGGGTAGAAGCTGCCCCATTACCAGCAGTAGCTCCAAAATGCAGGGGCCCGCGGTTAGGGAGAATTCAGTCTCCATGTCGTCATCGCTCTCGTCGCTGCACTGCCGTAGCTGCCTCCTCCTCCTCCTCCTCCCCCCCTCTCCTGAATCTGCAGTTCATGGCTCAGCATAGACAGCACGATCGTGCGCGAGGTGTTTACAACTTGCACGATTGCGTTACTGATCTCAGCAGGGTCCATGGTCTCAGCAGGTCCATGCTTGCTGTGCTATGGCGTTTCCTCTCTTCACCCAGGAAAAAAAGACGCGAAATGGTTGGCTGCTGCTTTCACAAAGGGAGGGGTGAGGCTGTACCCAGCACCACCCGGGACAATGTTTTTTGCCCCATCAGGCACTGGGCTTTCAACCCGGAAGTGGGAACTATGGGATAGCTGTGGAACAGCTACCCACAGTGCACCGCTCCTGAAATTGATGGTCGCCTTGGACCATGGACGCACACAATCAATTTAATGATCCTACTGTGGACGCACTAAACCGATTTAATAATATCTGTTTTATAAAATCAGTTTGAGCAAATTCGAATTTATCCGGTAGTGTAGACGTGGCCTAAGTTACACAACTTCAGCTATATGAATAACATAGCTGAAGTCAATGTAATTAGATCGACTTACCGTGGTGTCTTCACCACGGTGAGTCGACTGCTGCTGCTCCCCCGTCGACTCTGCCTGCATCTCTTACGGCGGTGGAATATAGGAGTCGATGGGAGAGCACTAGACTAGATGCGATAGATCATCCTTGCTGGATCGATTGCTGCCTGCTGATCTGGTGGGTAGTGTAGACATACCCTGAGTCTCTAGACAGCATATTTTATTTTAATTTTCTTGTAACCGTTATCTCTATCCCTTATATTTGAATTCACTTTACACCTCTCTCTTTTCAATAAAATAAGCTTGTTTTACTTTTAATCTAAGCCAACCCAGTGCTGTGCTTGAATTTAAATGATTATTAACTCCAGTTAAAGCAACAAGCTGTGCTTTTGTCTCTTTAAAGGTGCAATGGACCTTATTAATTCTCTGAATGTTCTAGGTGTGTTCCACTTCAGGGCAGACTGTTCTGGGGAAATTCAGGACTGGGGGTGTGTTGGGGTCACCTTGCACATACTAACCAAGGCTGGTAGACACAAAAGTGGGAGCGTTGTGTTGTAAGTAGGCTGCTGGGGTCAGAGTGCTGACCCAGGGCTGCACAGCACATGGAAACTCAGGGAACCTCATGCTCTCCTTCTGGCTGTTGATGCCCAGTCTGTGAGGCACAGCAGCAGAACATTTAAGGGACCCAGAATTACAGGGCAGATGGTGACACAACCTCTCACTGGTCTGGGTTGAACCCCAAAATATAACAATCATAACTTGTGGATTTTGAGCTTTGGTTTATGTAAAATTCTTTCTTCAACATGAACCACTTATGTCTCTGCCCTTGTCATTTTGCAGAAATTTCACGTAAGATTTTAAGGCCTGCACAAAACACAGAGATCAGAAAATATGCAATTATGAGACTCCATGAAGAACCCCACCCCACCTTGCTCTGCTGAGATGAAACAACTATTTCAACTGGAGTATTTATGAACTGTTTCCCAGTGAAAGCTGGCGAGAGCTTGCCAGAACGCATCTTTGTATTGACAGGGAAAAGAAAATCTGGTTTGGGTTTTTTGCGGCAGAAATGGTCTTTTCTCTTCTCCGGTCTCCTGTTAGGTAGAGCTTTTGCAAATAAGCAGTAATCCTCTAGTTGTACAGAGCAAACAGTTTGTCATTAGGCTGTTTATTCAGATAGTGGCATGGTCAGACTGCTGGGCACTTTAGATTAGCTGCTTTCATCATATTTTTTTTTTTTTACAAATTGGAGCTTGCTGAAGTGCTCCAATGGGTTGATTTTCATATTTATTTCTGTTAAAAAAATCTTTCCCTTCAAGAGTTATAAAAAGCATGTATCCAGTTTGAAGGAAAGTTTTGTTTTGTTTTCTGTATGTGAATCCTTCAGCTCTCTCAGCTCTAATTCAGCTATGCAAGAAAATAAAATGATACTTAGAGTATGCTAGTATATTTCCAGCCAAAGCTAATCATTAGTCTTTTCTGTCACTAGGCAAACAACTTGTTTAAGCGTCGATCATAAATCTATAGTATTGCTTGGATTTATTTTAGCTTTGCATATTAGTATCAGCTATATGAACTCCAAATGCAAAAGTCTCTCTTTAGTGACACTTCAAGAAAGGAACACAATAGCCAACAATATAGAGACTGAAGTTGTAAGAATATCTTCAGTCTCTATATTGTTGGCTATTGTGTTCCTTCCTTGAAGTGTCAGAGTAAATGAAAATTATAACTGGTTGGAAAAATATTTTTATTCTCTGTGGAAATTTTTTGGCAAAAATAAAAACACAAAAACAATGTCTAAATTTTCAACTTTTCAATAAAAAAAAGAAAAAAAAAGAAAAAACCAAACTATTTTGATTTTGAGCCTCAGGGGAACTTTAGTTCGGTGCCTCACGCTCTCATTCTCTCTAAAGGTTGGGTTTCCACATCAAACCACTTCATCCATGATGCAGTACAGTCTGCATTCTTGGTGAGAGGCTGTGGTGCATCATAGGAATGCGATTGCTGCAAAGCACCTTGGGAGATGTAGCCAGGTGAGAAAGCCTGACCCATAGAAGATAATGGGGACTTGAAGCTTGTGAATTACAACTCCCATCAGGCACTGCAACACATTTCTATATTGAAATATTTTGGTTTTCAGGCATTTATTTTTTAAATGAAGAGTGGCATTTCCTGGGGAAAGTGGACATTTTCCTATGAAAAAAAATCAGTGTAATTGAAAACCCAGTTTCAGCGAAAAATGTTTGACCAGCTATAACAAAATTGTTTGCATTGGATTCAAATTGCTTTATAAAGAATGATAAATAATAATATGTCCCTCCTCATTTACAGATGGGGACACTGAGGCACATACCAGTGCTATGAATGTCCCAGAGTCACACAATAGGTCACTTGTAGAAGACAAACGTAGTGGTTTCCAGTCACTGCCATAGTCTCTAGCCCACACTGCCTCCATAAACGGAAAGGGGAAAACATTTAAAGGCTCAGTAAACACAGAGCTCCTTTATTAATGTAGCTTCTCATCACCAAATTCCCTCACTAAGACAGAGCAAAGGTGGCAGCAAAGACCTACATCTATGTTTTGTGGCTTTTCACAACCAGGACAAAAGCCAAGACCTCACGTTGCCTAGGTATTTTACAAGAATGCTTGGAGTTATAGCAGACGGCTGAGGTGATCGCACTCAGTAGCCTGCTAATCCCAGTTCTCAAGGCAAGAGGGAAATTGTGCAAATTTCAATGACAGAAAAAAAAATTGGAAAACCCCCTCCAACTCCTATGAAATCATGACATTGCTTTTCAAAGGCTTTGCAATTGTTCTGCGGAGCTGCAGCCAACTGAAGAGGGTAAATGATGAAAAAAGCTGCAGTGTCATTTTTCCTCAGGTCTATTGGGTGGCCTTAAGAACCCATATTGCAACAAGCCAAAATACTATATTGTGTTTCAGAAAGAAATCAGGCTGTCTTGTGTTTCTTTGCTAACTACTGACTGTGCCACTAGTATTCATGTTGATCAACTTTGGGCTTATGTTTAAGCACCAAACAATGCTGGGAATCCTATAGAGCAGGCTGCCTCCTGAGGAGTCAGCTACCAAGCCAAGGGTTATGTACCCATGAAATTAAACTCTATTTTAGCAACATTAGGAATTAGGAGGCTTGGAAGTGTCTGAGTGCAGCAACAAATTCCTTTACAGCCAGTCACTCTGCAGTTGTTCAAGGGAGTGGAGTGCACGGTGCTTTCCTACCTGAGCCTCTGCACTGGATCTGGCTGCTCCTTCCTAAAATCCCACTGCAATATTGCCACCTTTTACGGTTTTACCATGAGACTCGTAATTGGTGTTTTTCTGGAAGCCCCAGCTCCAGGAGCCCTGTGATTACAGGAGAATCTCAGCCTTCACTTAAACACAAATGGTAGATTTCTAGCCCTCATGGTTGCAAGGAATGTTTGAAAATGTGAGCTAAGTGCTTCCTAAAAGCTCAGAAACCAGAAAGCAAATATAAAGTATATCTTTGTTTAAAAAAAAAGTCATGATTTTTTTGTGGAGGCAGGGAGGGGGCTGGACATGATTTTTGAGCTCTAGGGACTAGCAGTATTGATCGAGGTGGCTGAAAAGGAGAAATGCCATGACTCTATTCCCCCTCCCAGCAGTGCAGGGAGTGTACTGCAGCCTCTCTCTCTCTCGAGGTGTGCCAGTGTGCTTTGCCTTGGAGCTGAGAGGAGGAGTTCTGAGTGAGCTAGCCAGCACTCCAGCTGCCAGGTGCTGTATGACCCCTCTATGCTTCCCATAGCAACCCAGAGGGCATAGAAAGCAGAATAAAGTCCTTAACAATTTGCATGTGTCCCTTGCCATGACATCTGCGTATAGGACATACATTAAAAACAAACCAGCAATGAAACAGATAATGCCTACAACCCCACTGGACCATCCAACCCACCATAAGTAAAACCTCCTGGTGATTATCCGTTAAACAAAGGAGTGACCAAAACAGCATGCCTTGGTCTGGGGTCTGAAGGTCAGCATGTTACCTGGGGTTCTTTCAACCCAAAGCTCTTGGTAACTTTTACTCTGTGTGAGGTGGTGTCAGGAAATAAATCAGGGAAGACACTGCCATTCGACCGATAGATGGCTGGCACCAACAGGACAACACAAGAGTGCTTTCACTTAAAGTTACACTTTACTTAGACTCAAGCACTTACACACGTCCACAACAGATTAGTAAAACACCCCCAACCCTTGATAATTACCACAGCTGGGTGTGGCTCTCGAGTGACACAGCAGCAGTGGCCAAATCTTCTGTCTACCGGTGGGGACCGCAAGATTTATCCAGAGGGAGAGTCCAAAAAGAATCCCCAAACGAGTCCAACTATCTCAAGCTTTTTCCCCTTATTTATACATTAGTAATAGAATGGCATGTCCCTTAAAGAAAACTTGTTAAGTAAGCACTTCCAATGGGCAAGCAAGAGGCTCCCTCTGATTATCAATTAACCAGATGTGGGTTTTTCCAGAGTTTGCAGCCTTGAGACCCAAATAGACATTCCTGGGGCACATCCTGCTCTTCTAAAATGCATGTATCAGCAACTTCAACACAATTCTTATCAGGAAGGACATCCCCCTTCCTGCCTTGGTCAAGCTGAGACTGCTGAATGGCCAATTTATAGCTTGCTGACTAGGCTGCCTTTATCAATAAGTCATAGTGGTTTCAGGCACTTTACTGGTTTGCCAAAGTCTCCCTGTACAAGCAAACTTCCGTCCCAGTACAAAAACAGAGAATGAGTTACACAGCAGGGTACCCTGCACCAAGAATGTTCTGCCCTCAGCCACATGGGGGCAGTTGGGAGGGGGATGAGACAGAGAAGGAATGTTTTAGTGGTTAAGGTGCTACTTGGTGACGTGGAAGACCTTGGTTGAATAACCTGCCCTGCCACAGAGTTCCTATGTGACCCTGGGCAAGCCACTTAGTGTATCTGTCTCTTTCCCTCATCTATAACATGGGGATAATAGCACTTCCCTACCCCACACAGGTATCAACAGGATAAAAACATTAAAAATTGTGGGGGCCATCTAAAAAATATAAATAGCAGCCACACAAATTAGAGCAGGAAAAGGCCAGTTAGGTCATTTTAGTCCATCCCCTGAAATGCAGAACTATTCTCTTCTGTACATTCTGTACATTCACATTCAAAAACAGCCTTGACAGAATGTTTTCAGCCAGCCAGCCCTACCTAGAAGAGGAAAGAAGGGCTCAGAGGGAGCAGTTAGGGAAACCAGCACAAAAACACGAGGGGTAGAGAAAAAAGGACAGAGCGCTAGAGCCTAAATAATTCCTCTCTCCTTTTAGACAGTTGTTTCCCCAACACCTTTAATCATTGCTTTGCCAGGCATCACACATTTAACTGGTTTGATCGCTCCTCATAAGGCCCTCTCTGCAGCCTCATATTGTCCTGCTCTTTACTAATCTCCCCCACTCCCCTTCTAACAAGGAGGTACACAAGGGGCCAAATTCAGCTATCTAGCTCCTTTGAGAACCCCATTAATCAGCAGCACCCACCAACACTAGAATTAAAAAATCCACAATCCATGGAACTCATAAGGTATGCACCAATCAGTCGTGCGTGTCAGTCATGATGTTCTCTATTACTTACTATCCCTTGCCCTTTTGTTCACATGTTGTCTTTGATTTTAAGCCCGTCGAGTCAGGGACATAGGGTGCTCCCTATACACGTGTGCGTGTGCATGTACACATATTGAAACTAAGATTTTTCAAAGGCTTTCCAAGTTCTAGCATAATACCACTTTTCTTACATTCACTAAATTTGTAGATCTATCAGAAAAAAAATGACTGTCCAGTAAGCATGCGTCTTTATATTGACTAAAAGGTGGAGCCAATAGTCTGACTACACTCACGGTTCATTCTTAATGTTCAAGAGACCAAATAACCGAACGCAGCCAAATTGATTGTTTAGACAACGCAGTACAATATGAAAAAGGAGATATACATACTCTCCTTCCAGGAAGCAAATTCTTGAAGCATTTTTCATTTTACAGAGAAGGTATTTTTCAGAGATACGCATTTCAGCCAGCAGTATTTATACATGATTGTACAAGTCAAAAAACTGTCTACATGTCACTAAAATCTAGCCCACCACTTTGTAACAGTTCATTAACTTGTTGTTTTGCTCTGTACTTTTCTTCTGTCTCTTTTGGATACTCCATTCCAAACCAGTTGGGTGTAGCCATACATCCCTACCTTTCCTAAGACACACCATTCATGTATCTTGTCTTTGACAGGCTTCCTATTTTTTAATGCCAAGGCTGACTTCAGCTTTGCAAAGTGTTGAGAGATACCTGACATGGACGAACGGAATTGTGGGGAGACCATAATACACTCACTTAACGTAACTTCCCAACACTTTATTCATACATCTATACATACCTGCACACACACAATGTATATAATAATACAGAACACATAATACCTTTTAATGTGGTGTATACAAGGAACCGTCTACAAAATGATGCGGCTTATCAGTGGTAAATGGCAGACACCAACAAACAATCTCATCAGGAACAAGGATACCTACTGACAATCGAAAAAGAATAAGAAAGGTGCTGGACAGAGCAGTTCAAAGAATTGCTGAACAGGGAGCCACCTAAAGAGGAAGCAAACATCCAGGATGCAGAAGAAGATCTTGATATCAACACAGACACCCCAACTAAGAATCATAGGCTATAGGGTTGGAAGGGACCTCAGGAGGTCATCTAGTCCAACCCCCTGCTCAAAGCAGGATCAATCCTCAGACAGATTTTTGCCCCAGATCCCTAAATAGCCCCCTCAGGGATTGAATTTACAAATGCTGGGTTTAGCAGGCCAGTGCTCAAACCACTGAGCTATCCATCCCCCCATAATATATGGAGCTATACCTATCTCCTAAAACTGGAAGGGACCCTGAAAGGTCATTGAGTCCAGCCCCCTGCCTTCACTAGGCAGGACTAAGTACTGATTTTTGCCCCAGATCCCTAAGTGGCCCCCTCAAGGATTAAACTCACTCTGAGTTTAGCAGGCCAATGCTCAAACCACTGAGCTATCCCTCCCCCCCCAAAGGCAGAGATCATTCAATCCATCAAAGCCTTAACAAATGGGAAAGCTCCTGGCAAGGACAACTTGAATGCAGAATTGTTCAAGGTAAATCCTGATTTAGCAGCATCTATCCTGGTCCTTCTATTTCCAGCAGTCTGGGAAAGGGGGAAAGTGCCAGATGAGTGGACCAATGGGATTATAGTGAAGATACCAAAGAAAGGAATGCTCAGTGATTGTAATAACTGGGATGGTGTCGTAAATAGATAGCTAAGGGTTAATGTTTCTTTCACCGGTAAAGGGTTAACAAAGGGAACCAAACACCTGACCAGAGGACCAATCAGGAAACCGGATTTTTCAAAGCTCAGGGACGGAAATGTGTGAGTCTGGTCCCTCTTTTGAGTCTGGCTCTCAGCTATGAGAGGGTCTTTCTATCTTCAAGCTTCTAAATCTTCAGTTTCAAAGTTGTGAGTACAAAGGTAGCAAAACAATGGCTTTTATTGTTTTGTTTGTATAATGTGTGTAGTCGCTGAATGTTTAAATTGTATTTTTTTTGAATCGGCTGTTTATTCATATTTTTTCTTTAAGCAATGACTTATTCACTTTGATCAAGATATTATTTTTGTCTTTTTCTTTTTTTTTATATAAGCTTCTTTTTTTAAAACTTGTTAGACTTTTCTTTTTCTAGTTATGGCAAGGGATAGGATCTCTGTGCCAGGATTACTGTCTCTCTTAGGGAAAGAACTGGGGGAGGGGGGAAAAGAAGGAGGAAGGTAAATTGTCCTCTTGGTTTGTGTTTCAAGGGACTGAAGCAGGGAAATCTCCTAGTATCCAGGCGGGAAAATCTGGGAGGAAATAAAGAGCAGAAGGGAATGGTTATTTCCCTTGTGGTAAACTCAGGCTTCTGAGTCTTGGGGTTCCCCAGAGAAAGTTTGGGGAGACCAGAGAGGGAGCCAAGCCCTGAAAATCACTTGGCTGGTGGCAGCAATATCAGATTTAAGCTGGTAATTAAGCTTAGAGGTTCATGCTAGCTTTCAGTTTATGAAACTGAGTAGAAGTTTGACGATGGTATCACACTTTATCTGTGCCAAGCAAAGTATTGTGCAAGATCATAGACCAGGGTATATCAGAGGCAGTTGATATTCTCAGAAAAGAGCAAGCAGGTTTTTGGAAAGGGTGTGGATGCACACACCAGATCTTCACTCTATGAAACATAATAGAACAATGCTTAGAATGGCAACAGCAACTCTACATAAATTTCATAGACTTTGAGAAGGCTTTTGATAGCATTCACAAGAGCAGCCTATGGCGCATTCTGCAGGCATATGGAATATGCCTTTCCGTATAATCATCATCATCAAAAGCTTCTATTTCAACTTTACATGCAGTGTTGATCTCAGTGAGCTCAGTTTTGAAGTCAAAACAAGAGTACGTCAGAGGTGTGTCATGTCTGCAATCCTCTTCAACATTGCCATCGACAGGGTAATGTGACATACAACAGAAGCAGGGCAGGCTCTAGCAAGTTCGCTGCCCCAAGCACGGTGGCACGACGCAGGGGGCGCTCTGCCGCTCGCCATTCCCGGGGCTCCGGTGGACCTCCCGCAGGCTTCCCTGCAGGGCGTCCGGTGGTCCTGTGGGACCAGCGTACCCTCCACAGGCGTGCCTGCGGGAGGTCCACCGGAGCAGTCTCCCGCCCTCCCGGCAACCGGCGGAGTGCCCCCCGAGGCGTGCCGCCCCAAGCACGCGCTTGGCGCGCTGTGTCCTGGAGCCAGCCCTGAACAGAAGATATGCCAAGATGCATTAAATATACACTTTTCACTTCTTGACTTTGAGATGTTGTTGCTCTCCTATCACATACCCTACACCATATGCAAGAAAAAACAATTCAGCTCAATGCATTCAGCCAGCAAACTGGACTGAAAATCAACCGCAATTAGACAGATATCATGACCTTTAATGTTGCCTCACCATCACCAGTACAGATAGAGGATTATGTTCTCACCAATGTAGACACATTCACATACTTGGGCAGCACCATCAGCTAGGACAGTGGAACAAGCCAGGACATCTGGAACAAAATCAGTAAAGCCAGGAACACCCTCAGGAGCTTAAATACAGTCAGGAAGTCATCACAATATAACACCAAAACCAAACTGAAGATTTATGAGAACTGCATACTTTCAACACTACTTTACAGTGCAGAATGCTAGGGAAGGAGAAAGCATGACATGTTCAAACTGTCTTCATTCCATACAACCTTCCTCAGAAAAATCCTCCATATCTTTTGGCCCAGAACAATCTCAAACCAAGATCTATTGATGGAGTGCAGCCAACAGGCTCTGACTGCCATCACTGCCAGGGGGTGCATATGCTTCGGATGGAAATGGATTCCATCACCAGAGTAGCAATAAGATGGACACCTGAAGGTAAGTGAAAACGAGGCCACCCGAAAACAGCATGGCAAAGAGCTGTGGAAGCTGTGCTGAAAAACCTGGGGCACCACTGAAAGACTTGCCAGAAACAAAGAGGAATGGAGGAGCTTCATCACTGCCCTAAACACCAGAGGCATAATAGGAACATCATTCTCCTCTAAATACTTAGCAATTTTCCCCCTCCCACCTGATATTTGTTCCATTATTTGGCTAGGGGTAGAAGCTGGGCTTATAGGAATAGTAACTGCCTGGCTTTTACTCTTCCTTCCATTTGGATCCACACAATTTTGAATAATTTAGGCAGTCAGTGGTTATGCATAATATTTCTGTAACCGTTAACAGAGCTTTCCTATCTACTCCTTGCTTCACATACCCGACTTCTACACCAGGTCTATACTACCATTTACTTCGGTGTAACTTGTGTTGCTCAGGGATATGAATAAGCCACCCCCCTGAGCAACATAAATTACCCCAACCTGAGGCCAGGTCTACACTACGAGATTAAATCGATTTTAGATACGCAATTTCAGCTACGAGAATAGCGTAGCTGAAATCGAATATCTAAAAGCGATTTACTCACCCGTCTTCACCGCGCGGGATCGATCCGCGCGGCTCGCCATGTCGAATCCGGAAGTCCGGTCGTCTAGCTGGAGTTCCGGAATCGATCTAAGCACGCTCTGGGATCGAGATATCGTGTCCAGACCAGACGCGATATTTCGATCCCCGAGCAATTGATTTTAATGCTCCGATAGGGCGCGTAGTTTAGATGTGCCCTGAGTGCCGCTGTGGACAGCACTATGTCGGTGAGAGTGATTCCAAAACCAGGAGGCGTCTCAGAGAATGACAGTCCAGCGACCCCTTTTCATTTACCCCAGTAGGAATTCATTTCCAACACCTCTGCTGATCTCAGCTGCAGCTTGGGGAGAGAGGCAAACTGCCCGGTAGGTAAGTCTTAAGTCATTTACAGCTTTATAGACCAAAACAAACACTTCAAACTCTATCTGGAAACACACAGGTTCATAGAGAACTGCCAATATACTCCTCATGAGATGCTCCCCTTTCCAAATAGGCTGCCATGTTCTGCATTCGCTTCAGTTTCCAAATGGTTTTGAAGGTAAGTCCCATGTGGAGTGCCCTACAGTAGTTTAGTCCTGAGGCAACAAGGGCAACAATGACAGTCTGCAACTGAAAGGAACAGCTGCGACCTCCTGGTCATGTGTAAATGACAAAAAGCAGAGCGGGCACATCACTGTGTCCTGGCACCCCAAGTTTGGCAGGCGCATCTCAGCCCTATGACAGAGATACTCCTGGATCCATGGAGCTGACAGTTGAACTAAGGACATGAGATGACAATGAAGATAAAACCAGAAGGGACTGGGGTAAAGAAATCAGGATATATAGGTTATGGATACAAGATGGCTGAATTTACTTGAATGTTCAGCATGGGGCCAGACAGCAAGATTATTAGTGTTAATTTATTTTTAATTAATACTTTTTAATCAATTCAATGAATACCACAGGGGGGTGGGTCCAGCAGGCTTAGAGGTGAGGGAGAGTGATGGGAAGCAGTTGAGTCAATGGAAGCAAATAAGTGTGGGGGGAAAGGAAGAATGAAAAGAGGAGAGAGACTGGGGGGGGAGGGGACATACGGGAGAGAGGGAAGGGTGGGTGACAGGAGCATGGAAGAGAGTAAGACTGACTGCAGAGGGACTCGGGACTAGGAGGTGGGAAGTGGTTAGAGCAGTCCATAAACCAGCAAAGCATAAGGACCAGACACAAAAGCCAAGAAATTCATTTTTTTAATCTCATGATTACATCCCAAAAGACAAGCTCCCCAGAAAATCATGATTTTTGAAGTCATAGGACTGACGATATTGTCTAAGCCAGTGGCTGATCCAGCCCCCAGTTGCCCCTGGATTGGGGTCTTGAAAGGCTACAAGTCCTTCCCCTCAGCCCCTGTGCTGGGCTCTGTACCAGCACGGGGATGAATTGGGCTCTCAGCGCCTCCTGGTGATCAAAATAGGGACTCTGCAAGAGAGAACTGCAGTGACTAGCCCTGCAGTCCATGATAACGACCAGTCCCCAGGCCAAATGGCCCAATTGTCTTGCGCCTACCCACAATGTGCCTGACTCAGGCCAATGATATTAGCTTCTTGCTTTCATGAGCCCTTCATTAACTCGGATTTTTATTTCTGAAATTGGCCATGCCACCATCCAACTTTATTCAATTGGATTTTAAAAGGAAAAAGATGACTTCACTAAGCAAAACACACAGACCTCCAGGGGCTGGAAAAATACAGGAGCTGGTTGATAATGTACCATGAAATTAGATCCCTTTAATGTTTATTTTTTATCTATTTATTTTAAACTGGCTCTTTTATACCTCTGATTATCCTGACTCAGCTGGCAAGCTCCCTAATGATGCACTAGCCATACCAAGTATTTGTAAAGCTGCACTGTAAGATTTATAGGGTACCTTGAGGTTCACAAATGCCAGATGAATGTGAATACACTGTTTGGTGCACACGTACAAATGTGCTGCAGCAGCATCCAGAGTTGTTTTAAAAATAATTATCTGCATTAGTCACAAGGTTGGGTACGGAAGTCTTTTATAAGGCAGAGTTGTCAGGCTCAGTATATATGCAGTGGAGCGTGGGGTGATAGAGTCAGAGATCCAATCTATTAAAACAGTTTGATAAATACCTTACATCATTCAGCATGAAAAATTATGCATTGAGCTATGCAACATATGTGAATTATCTTCTAATTTCATAAGACAGGAGCTCATTGTACAGTATTATGGAGGCGTCAGTAGCAACTCTACAGTTAAGGCTGCATTCTGACTTCCTCTGAAAGCAGAACTAAAATCCCTTTGTTTCATACTTTAATGATTGAATTTAGGCTCCATTTCTTATACCTGAACTCTTCAAGAGACATTTCTATTTTTCTTGTAATTTTTATAAGTAAAATGTTTCCTCTGCAGCAGCTAGGAAATATTTAAAAAATGCTCCCCGCCTTTTTTGTACTTTTGTCCTGTTTTTCCTCATGTATCTTTCCGTTTCTCCAGGTAAACAATCACAGCCATCATGTACGTGGAACATCACAGACAGGACAGGGCCTCTGTCTTTAAGATTTCAATTATATTTTATGACCACAAAATAAGCGGTAGGAATTGAGGAGTAAGCTGGCTTTCGGAAGCTCGGACAACCCAGACAATCTTGAAACAATGGATAAACATCTGCTCCTGAAACAAAGCATGGAGGCATTGGGACTCTGAATAGAATTATTAAACCCAATAGCTAGGCCTGGATCTTACAGGCTTTGTATGAAATTGTGGACAGGCAACTTAGGCGACTGAACTGACTAGTTTGTGGGGAGAGCGATCCTCCCAGGTTATGCAACTGTGGACAAAGGGACTCTTTGTAATTGTGTTAATAGACTAACATCTGAGAAACACTGGAAAAGTAGGAGAGATAAGTCTCCATATACAGCCTGTACCCTAGAAGGGGTAAGAGGATGCTGGTTTGAGAAAAAGAGGATTAGACCCTAGAGATGGCATGGCAAACTATACCCTTTGTGACACCCTGTACCCCATGTTCACCACTTTCATAAAGTTATAATATATTTTGTACAAAGTATGCCTTGTGAAGTATCATTTGAAAACTCAATCGGCTGAACATCACTGTCCTGCTAAGATATATGGAACAACACTGCTTGTGATGCAATGAGATTTTATCATGTATCACTGCTGTAACATCCTCCAAATTTTAGAAAAGTAGGCCTAAAGTAGGTTTTTTTCAGCAACAAGGACACACTAAGGTATCAGCATAATCAAATAAACCACCTAGATTAACTAGCCATTCTTCAGCAATGGGGAGGTATATAACAAAATTTACATTTCATGCTGGAGATGTTTCAAATGTCACATACAGGGGAGACTGTCTGCACCCCAGTGGTGGGTAATCCTCAAATAAAGGAGGTTATAAAAATAAGAGTCAGTGACCTCCACATCACCGCTTCCTTTCCATCTCTACTTATGACAGCTAGATCACTTGAAAGACAAAAGCAACATCATTAAACTGGGTATTTTCCAGTCAGTACAAACAGCTGTAAACTTTTGTTGAGGAAAAACTCCTTTTTTAAACCTGCTAGCCTTGGTAAAGTTTAGGAACTAGCTTGCATGTTTATCCTTTTGTTTCTTTTGTAACCAATTCTGATTTTTTAAGCCTTATCACGTGTAATCACTTAAAATCTATGTTTCTCTAGCTAATAAACTTGTTTTGTTGTTTTATTTAAACTAATATGTTTTGGTTGAAGTGCCTAGGAATCTCCATTTAGGTCAACAAGCCTGGTGTGTAATCATTACCCATTGCTGGAATGATGATCTATGAGCTTGCACTGTCCAGGAGGGTATTGAACAGTATAAGACACACATTTCTGGGGCAGAAAGGCTGGGGCTGGGGCTATGTCCGTGTCATCCTGCATGTAATTCATGGATGGCATAACAGTCATGTATTCAGCTGGGAGTGATTTTACATGCTAATGGCTATGTGCGAGCAGAGCCTGGAGGGGTTACTGTTCACCAGCAAACCAGTGTAAAAGCATCACAGGCTGGAGAGCCAAGGGGACACAACAATCCAGATTGCACCCTGGGAAATGTCACACGCCTGTATTAATTCCTTGCACACTATTGTAACAATCTTTGTACCAAGTATGCCTTGGGATGCATCATTTGAAAACTCATTACTGTCCTGGTAAAATATGTGTAGCAACATTGTATGTAAAGTTATACGATTCCATTGTATAGTGTTACTAAAACATATCCCAAGTCTGGGGTGTGACCAAACCAGTTCCTCAGAGAAAAAGGGCAAGCTGATGCCTCAGCCAGCTGTAAACAAGGCTATTTTTTGGGCAGGAAAGGGGGAATGGATGAAAAGATGGGGTTCCCATCCACAGAGACTGCCTGGTGCATGTTCCCAGCTGGAGATGATTATCAAAGGATGGGGAAGGACTATAAAAAGGGGAAACATTCCAAGGGACCCCTCCCTTTTGCTCGCTGCCTTTCTGTCCATTGATTCTCTGGACCAGGAGGAACAAAGGAAGCAGCCATTACACAGAAGAGGTCCTGGCCTAAGAAGTTTGGCCAGTAAAACTACTGAGAACATGTGGTAAGAAAAACTTTGCTTTGAATTTAACATACATGGTTAAGTTAGTCATGAGTTGCATTTTATCTTTATTTTTCTTTTAACCATTCAAACTTTTATGCTTTATTACTTGCATTCACTTAAAATCTCTCTCTTTGTAGTTAATAAACTTGTTTTATTGTTTTATCTAAACTAGTATGATTGAATCAAAGTCTTTGGGAAACTCCATTTGAGATAACCGGAATTGGCATATCATTTCTATTAATAAAAGGACAGACTTTATATGAGTGCATATTGTCCAGGAGAGGGCACACATTTCTGGGGAAACATCTGGGACTGGGAGGGTGCTTGGTCCACTCTGCAGTATAATTCAGGCTGGTAAAAGCCTGGGTGCAACTAGCAGGTTGCAAGTGCACACTGACATAACTAGGAGTGATTTACATGCTAGAGGCTGATTGTGAGTAGTCCAGAAGTGGAGGCAACAACAGGAAAGCAGTGTAAAGGGCACCCCAGGTTTGAGGGGTGACACAGCTACTCAGTAGTCTAGAGTCTACCTGGTTATGTCACAGACAGCTCTGAAAATAACAAAAGATGTTACGTTTTCTTTTCTCTGACAAACTGAGAAAGCCTAACCTAATCTAACTTTTACCAGATATAAATCTAGATCTGCTGAGGCTGCCACTTTGTTTTAAATCATGTTATATAAAGAATTTGGTGGTTGAGTGGGATTGTCACCCAGCACCATTTGAGGAGAATATCACCTTGTAGAGGGGAGGCCTGCAAGGTAAAGAGCCTGAAACTAAGATACTCCACATTCCTCTCAGTCAAAGAGCATGGAGAGAAAGAGCCATTCCCCCTGGGCTGCAAAAGGAGGGCATCATACAGGGGAAGATGCTGATATATCAAACAGGAGAGACTTGGAGGTACATCTCTTTGTGACAGACAGACACACAGACACAGAAATAATTCTTGGATATAGGCCTATTATTCACTATAATGTCACTGATTTCACCAAGATTAGCCAAAGGAACTACTTAGATCGGTCAGCTGATTCCATTCTCTGATGCTGCGTCCCTGCTCTCTTTCTCCCAATTTAAATTTCCCCTAATCGAAACCTCTCACTTCTTATCTATGTTCCCCCCATATCCATGCTCATTCCCTTCCCCTAAGAGCCTCTCTTCACCTCCCTACTGCCCACAAACTCCACTTTTCAACATGCTTCCATGTCCCTGATCCCCACCATACCCACTAATCCAGCACCACATTTAACTGGTAAATGTTTCTGTATATAAAACAATAATACATCCATGTGTAAGAGATTAATTTGAATAGGGGAGTCTGGTGAAGACCAAGGACAGGATATGGGGGAAGCACAGAAGTGAGAGAGGATGAGTGTGGGTTGGGCAAGCATATGAACAATCTAAATGTACAATGGGGGGTTGTCATGAAGGAGTGCACCAGGGAAATGGAATTTCAAGACTGCTATAAGGGATAAGAATATATATTTATATTGATAGTTATTCACATGAATAGCTATCAACTTTAATAAAGATTTTTAAATGGTGGGGAATTCCTCTAAAGGAAGAGTTTTATTAGAAACCTGTTCAGTTTGTGTGAATATTCCATCAACAGAATAAAAAAGCCAGGGAATCCCTCATTAAGTCCTTCCCTAATTCTTCCAATCCTCAGGCGTGGATGTTGCCCTTTCCACGTTGCCTCATCCAAATTCACCACCCATGCCTTCCTCTCTCTCCATCACCAAATAAAATTAACCTCAACTCTGACCACATCCATCAACTGTTGAAAAGACGAGAACAACCCTATTTCATCCTTATATTACCTACCATAAATAACACTACTAGAAACATTACAGCCATTTCCCAAAATACTTGCTACAAACTATTTTTACTTTAAAAAAATCGACTATTCCCCTTCCCTTTAACAGTCATCCAGTACAACATACTTAAATATAATCATCAGCTAAAAATCTGCATAAGACACTGGGCTCCTTCAATACAACAATTCAATATTCAAGACCACTGGAGAATATTGACTTCCAACCAGTCAACACATTCAGAGTTAAACACTGCGTGTTGTGTGTGGAGATGGAGGAAGGATGCCGAGCAGGAGAGAACAGAATGCACACCTCACCTTGACCCTAGAAATTCACTGTTGTAATAGTCTGACTCACAAGACTGTTGTCTCCTTGCTCCTAGCTAAAACTTCCCTTTCTGTGTAAATTGCTTTCTGTGTAAAACTCTCCCAGTACAAAACTTAACATGCTGACACATTTTTCTGTTACACTGACCCAAATAGCTTGGGTGAAGTGATATCATTGAGTAGTGCAGAAGACTGGAGTTAGGACTTTTGCAGATTCTATTTCCAGGTCTGCTAATGATTTTCTGTGTGTCTTTGAATAAGTCACACAACTACTCTGTGCCTAAGTTTGCCTATCTGGAGAATGGATAAAATAATACCTGCCTCTCTTACATGGGGGTTAAGAGGCTAAATCAAAGTTTGTAAGACATTGAGCCAGCCTCAAAAGAAAGGTACTACATAGAAGTACAAAATTATAATTCATGAATTGCCAAAGCTTTAATGTATTGTTGTAACTTTTTAATTCTCTGATGCTGCGTCCCTGCTCTCTTTTGGGGGTATTGTGGGTTGTTTCCATTAAGAGGAGAAATTGAGTGAGTCAGGTATTTCTTTACTGAAATCTTGTTTATTTACAAAGAACATATACAGTCCTGAATCAAGTAGGAGGCAGTTTCTTTGATCATAGTGCAAAGCCTCTTTCCAGCCAGCACTCTACCCAAAAAATTCTCTTGGTTTTTGCTCAGATCCATGTTACCAGTGCTTTTCTTGCTGACTTCTTGGCTTTCCTGTTGCCTTCTTTTGTAAAATATTGAAATTATAGAAATGTAGGTTTGGAAGGGACCTCGAGAAGTCATCAAGTTCTCCCCCCCCCACCCCACACACACACTAGTGGCAGGACGAAGAAACTAGACTATTCCGACAGGCTTTTAGTCTTACTCTAACCTGTTTTTGAAATCTTACCAATGATGAAGGATATCTGAAACCTCCTTGGAAGTTCTATTCCAGAGCTACCTACCTTACAGTGAGAAAGGTTTTCTAATATCTAATTAATCTCCTTTCTGCAGATTGAAACACATTGACTTACCTTCTTTTCTCTCGTAGACACTCGAGAACAATTGATCAGACTCCTCTTTATAAGCAGCCTTTAATGTATTGAGCTGTTATCAGGTCCCCTGTTAGTTTTCTTTCTGAAGACAAACTGTGAGGTTGCCACTCATATGCTTTTATGAAAAATGTCTGTGATGTGAACATAATTGTAAACTGGAATATGCTTTATGCAAAAGGTCTCTTAGTAAAGTTAGCATTACAATCTTATAATCTATAGTGTCTATCCTATTTGTACTAGTATCAATTCCTAGTATTAAAACTAGATATATAAAGTTAACGTCTGGGGTCTATTGTATAGCTCAAAGTGTGGCCATCTAGTGGTGGTTTGAATCTTGATGGGTTCCCATTAACCAGGACAATTGGTTTAAATGGTGGTTACTTGTAAGCCTTTCTTCTTGCGTTTCTGTGAGGTTAGGCCAGGAGAATGAAGGCTGGGTCTCACAGACATGTAAACATGTCACCTGGTATGAATTATCTTAAACTCTTTGTTGTACTTTTTCCATTAAGGAGGTGAGCTCCGAGAGGACAAAAAGATCCCAGCCTTGATGCCCAAAGCTATACTAAAGGGGGTGAACAGAACAAAGGGGGCTGCAGTCATGAGAAATTCCCCAGCTACCACCTGAGCTGGAACAAGGACTGTACCAGGGGAAAGGATTGGGTCCAGACTAGGAAAGAGTCTAGTCTGTGAAAGAAGCTTATTGGAACATCTCTGAGGGTGAGATTTACTTGTATTCAGTTTCTTAATGTATTAGGCTTAGACTTGCGTGTTTTGTTTTATTTTGCTTGGTAACTTTCTTTGTTCTGTCTGTTATTACTTGAAACCACTTAAATCCTACTTTTTATACTTAATAAAATCACTTTTGTTTATTAAGTAACCTAGAGTAAGTGATTAATACCTGGGGGAGCAAATAGCTGTGCATCTCTCTCTATCAGTGTTACAGAAGGCAGACAATTTATGAGTTTACCCTGTATTAGCTTTATACAGAGTAAAACAGATTTGTTTTGGGGTTTGGATCCCACTGGGAGCCGGGTGTCTGGTTGTTAGAGACATGAAAACCACTGAGCAGTTTTGATAAAAGTCTGCAGCTTTGAGGGCGTGGTTCAGACCCTGGGTCTGTGCTGCAGCAGGCTAGCATGTCTGGCTCAACAAGACAGGGTTCTGGAATCCCAAGCTGGCAGAGAAAACGGGCTCAGAGGTAGTTTCAGCATGTCAGATGACAGTCCCAAGAGGGTCTCTGTGATCCAACCTGTCCCATAAACATGTTGAGTTTTTCTAACCTTTCCTCATAGGTCAGGTTTTAAAAACATTTTATCATTTTTGTTAAAACATCCTCTGGATGTTTCCCAATTTGTCCACATCTTTTCTAAAGTGTAGTGCCTACAATTGGATACAGTACTCCTTCCTGTGTCTTACATACAATGCTCCTGTTAATACATCCCAGAATGATACTGGACTTTTTTTGCAACTGCATTACATTGTGGACTAATACTCAATTTGTGATTAACTGTAACCCCCAGATCCTTTTCAACAGTATTACAATCTAACCAAATATTGCCCATTTTGTAGTTGTGCATTTGATTTTTCCTTCCTAAATGAGGTATTTTGCATTTGTCTTCACTGAATTTCATCTTGTTGAATTCAGACCAATTCTCCAATTTGTCTAGGTTGTTTTGAATTCTAATCCTGTCTTCCAAAGTGCTTGCAAACCTTCCCAGAGTGTGTTATCATGTGCAGATTTTATAAGCATATTCTCCACTCCATTATCCAAATCATTAATGAAAATATTGACTAGTACCAGACCCCATTAGAGACACCCTCCCAGTTTGACAGCCAACCATTAATAAATACTCTGAATACAATCTTTGTCTAGTTTTATCTTCATCTGGCTGCTTATCACTCATGAACACAAAAAGCTCCACAAAACAATACCCAGCTCTTGCATTTGCATTCAGATCCCAGGGAAAACCCCTCAGACCACATGGTTCCACTCCTACTCCAACCTTGTCATGATGATCTGTGATTTGGGCAGTAGCTTCTACTGTTTCAGCTATCACAAACCACAGGCATATAATTTCTCCGTTATTTATCTTGAATGAAAGACAGCTATCATCCCCACCAGCTTCAAGAAGGTTTGTGACTGCCCATGGATCAAAGACCCAATCTCCAACATAACAATATTTTTCAAGTGACTGGCTTGCTCATCCAGAACATTTACCTCTAAAATGTATGAAAACAAGATAAAAAATGTGGAACATCAGTGCGTAATCACAAAATATCTGTGCTACTTGAGTTTGTACCATATAGATTGCGTATACTTAAACAGTTTTATCTCTGTCTGAACTAGTCTGAAAGCATCTTGGAGCAGGGATTGTCTCTTATAATTGCTTGTACAGTATCAAGCACATTGATGGTATAAAATGACAAACTATAATAATGGCAGTTTGATTAAGGAAGACATGAATGATTCACTAGGCAGCATATGCAAAACACAATTACTGCCACATCAAAAGACACTTAATTTTCTCTATCATACCCAATCTAAACTTCCTAGAAAGTGGGGAACTTCAGAGAACTGATTAGCATTAGAAAAGTCCCGCATATAGATAACCTTGATATAATAAGAAAATGGAAACATGTTTACATAGATGGCAATAAAGCAAATGATTTCACAATGTTAATGAACAAGCAAATCGATGCGGATATTGCAGCAATGTGCAAAAGCAAATGCCATGAATATAGATAATGAAAACATTATACAGAGGTTTGTTCACGACTTTGCTCAAGATATTGTTCCATGGTTAGGATTACAATGACAATCAACAACAAAGAATCGGTCACTTAAATTCTTGGTATTCCCACTTTTTCCTCCATTTTAGACTGCCTATTTTATTTTTTTGGCTTTCATTTATGTAAGGTGTCAAATTGGATTTATGCTTCTTGTGTCCCATTTGGAGGCTCTGACTAATTTTCACTGAATATTTAATGTAACATTCAGAAAACATGAGACATCAAGTTTTTAAAAATCCTTGAAAAACCCTCATCTAACAAGATCAAAGTTGTTGGAGAAAAGGAAAAACATTTGTAAACATTCATTAACTTGAGTGGACAGCCTTGAAGTCAAGTGAAATTCTTATAATGGACTCATTTGGGGAATTATGGCCCAAATCTTCAAAAGTGTGCACATACTTATATTCATGCATGCATTCTTGAGAGTCTGGGTCCACATGTACTAGGAGTATAAGCCATTCATTATTTAATTAGGTATCAATTTTCAATTTAATTTCCTTGGGTCTAGTCAACTTTTATTTTTGAACAGATAAAAAGGCAAATGTATTATTCCAAATCTGTGTAGAAGGCTGGTTTCAGAAATAATTCATAGAGAACATTTCTGCATCCTTTGAGACCACACTTCAGTTTACACTGTCGAGTCTGCTAACCACATCGGGTCCAAAGGCGCAGAGGAGGACTCTTGGTTCCACCGATGGGGAATCGTAAATTTACGTATAGTCTCCTGTGTTCAGACTACTGAATGCTGCAAGGTCATGTTTTGACTGAGCTGAATATTAGTCACAATTAGGATCACCATCTTTCTAATGACATAAAACTAAACATCCTGCCTCATGCCCCTCCCCTTCTCAGAGACCCCATCCCCTGCTCGCTCCATCCCTCCTTCCTCCATTGCTTGCTCTTCTCCACCCCCTTCACTTTCACTAGGCTGGGGCAGTGGGTTGGGATGTGGGCTCTGGGCTGGGGAAAAGGGGCTGTGGGCTCTAGGGTGGGGCCAGGGATGAGGGGTTTGGGGGTGCAGGAGGGACTCTAGGCTGGGTCAGGCTTGAGGTATGTGGGATGTGGTCTCTGGGGTGGGGTCAGGGGAGCAGGAGGGACTCTGGGTTGGGCCAGCATTGGTGTACGTGGGATGAGGGCTGTGGGGTGGGGCCAGGGATGAGGGGCTTGGGGGTGCAGAAAAGAGACTCTGGGCTGGGCCAGGGTTGGGGTATGTGGTCTCTGGGGTGGGGCCAGGGGAGCAGGAGGGACTCTGGGCTGGGCCAGCATTGGTGTATGTGGGATGAGGGCTATGGGTTGGGACCAGGGATGAGGGATTTGAGGGAGCAGGAGGGACTCTGGGCTGGGCCAGGGTTGGTGCATGTGGGATGAGGCCAGGGATAAGGGGTTTGGGGTGCAGAGGGGACTCCTGGGGTTGGGGGCTGGGCCAGGGGTTGGGGTGCTGACACTCAGGGTGGGGGCCATACACGGCGCCTCCGAGTCCCGGGCTGCCCCAGCACCTACTTCCAGGAGAAGCAGGAAGCTAGGGCAGGTAGAGAGCCTGCCTTAGCCCTAAGCCCACTCTGCACCGCCGACTGGACTTTTAAGGCCTGGTCACTCACCACACTGCTGTGAGGGATCCAAATGCTGAATCTCATGTGCTTTAAGTCTCCAGAGTCTCAACACAGCCCAGACACTGCCTTTAGCTTGGGGTCTCTAGGCACAAACTCAGGCTGCAGATTATCTGTCTAGCACCCTCTTCTGAGTGCTCCAACCCCAAGGTCCAATTGCTTTCCCTCAAGGACCAGTGCAGACCTCTTGTACTCCCCTGTAATTTAAACACACCCTCTGAGACATTCTATACCTTGAGGGAGCGTGCTGTAACCCCTATATTCCTCATTTTCATATAATTGTGATCTCACATACAAAGCATGTCTTGTAAGATATCAGGGGAAAGGTTATGATCTGCTGAACGTCATTTCTCCAGCCACATATGTGTATCATTAATGCATATGAAGTTATGAGAATTGTGTTGTATGGTGATCACTCAAACATTCTGTAAGCTGTGGAATCAGCCAGATATTAGCTCCCCAGAGGCAACAGCAAGGAAAGTAACCAATGCCCGGGCGGGTTGGCAAACAACCTATCAACAACCATTGTCCAGCAAGGGAGCTACAATGCAATGACTCACCTGCTTGAAGCCACAGCAGGGGAACTGCTTAACCTGGCCTGGAGAGACTCAGCAATGCCCCCTATAGGTGCCTGGACTTGTGCTTCCCAAGCAAGCCATTGTGAGAGAGAGCCCAGGCTACAGAGAATTCAGGGGGCACAATGGTCCCACAGTCCCAGGTTGCACCCCGGGGGATCCCATCACACCCTCTTCTAGAACTCCAGCTGTGTGGATGCTCTTGGTTTACAGTTTACCTCTATGGAGCAACACAACACACACACAGACTTAGTAAAGAAAAATGGCATTTTAGAATCCTTTGCATAGTAACATAAGAAATACACAGATCTAGGCAAAAATAATGATCCCTACAAACATCTCCCTGCATCAGTTTACTCACCATTCTGGAGCATTCTTTGGTCACAGGTTAGAGTCCTCTACGAGGGGATGTCCCAGCTCCTCCTCCTGCAATGCACGCACGCCTTGTCCCTCTCTGTCTCCAGAACAGCTTGCTTTGAATTTGGTTGATCCTGGGAGCCAAACCAGGCTCATTTCACACCACTCCTCACTACAGAAGCATGCCCATCTCCTTCCCCCTCCAGGCCCCAAAAGCTTCCTGTCCCTCTAAAAGACTTCTCCCTGTGTTCTTCCTAAACCCCTGCTGTTTTGTCACTTTGGCCTCTCTGTCTTGTTTGGAAATTTTCCACTCTCTCCACTTCACTAGGCCTCTGCATTGATGCTTGGTTGAACTGATTTCCCAATGCCTTAGCATACCCTTTATTCAATGCTGAGCAGTTCTCATGTTTTAACAACCCTCCATCATCCCTGGCCTGGTTGGTGTGTGCTAGAGGGCTTGTCAAATGGTAGATTCCGCTGTCACAGAGGCATTCCCTAAAAACATCAACCAGAATTTGTAAATTGTACATAGACATTCCCCAAATCATCACACAAACTCCCTTCCATAACTGTGTTCTCTGCACAAGGTCTAGACAGAATCTGGTTCTATAATAGTTTAATGAAGCAGAAAGGCTTTGTCCAGTCCCAAACTACCCTAATTTGGAAATTCAGCCTAATCCTTATGGTATTTTCTATCCACAGATGCAGCCGGGGTCGTGAGTTGTATGGCCCTGTGGTACCTGGGATTCAGCAATATTCAGGGTCCAGGTGCCCTGCTCCACCAATGTTTGAGGCTGGGACTTTCCCCTGGCCCTACCTGCCGCCCCTACATGCCTCCCCCAAGTGTCCCCCAACCCCCACTTCCTGCCCTCGCACACCTCCTCGCTGAGGCTCCCCGCATCAACTGCCGCTGCAGGGTCCTAGTGCCCCCCGCTTTAATAGTGGCAGGGCAGGCTGCCCTTACCCTGCCCTTCTGCCTTGCATCCTTTCCTTTTCCATCAGGACTCTCCACCAGCACAGGGCTCCTCCACCCACAGTCACTGCTCCTGTCCTATGCTGGGGAAGCGGCAGCCCCATCCCCAACCCCCAGTGAGACTACAGTCAGGGCAGCAGCGGGGAGGTGGTGCACATGTGATGGCAGCCCCCTCCCCGGCATCCACCACAAGGTGGTGAGAGAGGCCCTAGGAGTACGTGCAGTGACAGTGTTGCGAGATGAGTGTGTTGCAGGGGGGACCCCTCCCCCAGAGCTTGCTGCTGCTGGCAGAGAGAGAGCTGGGGGGAATCCTCCTCTCTGGCCCCAGTCCCAGGGTAGCCTGCCTACACCCCAAACTCATCCCCAGCCTGCAAGCCCGCACACCCCAACCCTCTGCCCCAGCCCTGAGCTCTTGCACACCCAAACCCCTGATATCCAGCCCCAGCCAGAGCCCTCACCCTCTGCACCCTAACCCTCTGCCTTAGCCCTGAGCCCCCTCCTGCATCATAAACCCCTCATCCCTACCCCACAGCCCTCAACCCTGCACCTGCTCACCCTTTCCACACACCACCTCCCGCCCCCAAACTCCCTCCCAGAGCCTGAACTCCACCCCGTCCCAGCCCAGAGCCTGCACCCAGCACCCGAACTCCGTCCCAGAACCTGCACCCCCACCCCATTCCCATATACTCTCTCCCTTCCCCAAACTCCCTTCCAGAGCCTGCGCCTCAGCCCTCCGCACTCCCTCCCAGAGCCTGCACCCCTCATCCCCTCCTGCCTCCCCCACCCCTTGCCCCAGCCCAGAGCCTACACCCAAACTCCACCCGAGCCTGCATCCCTCACCCATTCCTGCACCCCCAAAGCCTGCACTCAGCACCCAAACTCCATCCCAGAGCCTGTACCCGACCCCCTCCCCCACCCAAACTCACTCCCCAAGCCCAACCTCTCACTCCTCCTTCACCCAAACTCCCTCCCAGACCCTGCACCCCAATCCCTGGCCTGCCCCAGCCCAGGGCCTCCACTCCAGACCTCCCCCCCAACCCAAACTCCCTCCCAGAGCCTTAGGGAGGTGGAGGGCAGAATGTGTGTGTGGAGGGGTGGGGGTGGGGGATGGTTCTGGGCACCACCAAAATTTCTATAAACCTGCTACCCCTGAATGCAGCTACAATGCCTTATCTTTACTCACTGGATATGGATCAGCGGTTCATAAGGAAGATGTAATCCTGTCTGGGTGAAAGAAATTGCTGCTAGAGAATGTTGTCTGCTCTTTGGTCTCAACTAGCACAGTGAGCTAGTTAGTTAACAATGGTGTGAAACAGGAGCAAATTGCTGTGACATGACTCTCTAACGTTAATACTGAGAAGGCAAGAAAAGCAACTGTATGTGCTACTTTTTCTAACTGATACTGAATCACTGGAAACAAAGTGAGTGAATCTAAGTAAGGCTGATTGGAAGTAATTTGGGATCAGAATGAAATCTTGTATCTTCATTCAAGGTGGAAATTGACTATAGATATTAGGGTGATGGATGCTATAGAGGATCCTATATATTAAACAGAAATTAGTGAGTCTTGTCTAATAAAAGGTCAGAGGTCATGCTGCAAAGAAGTCATTTCTGAGAAATTCTGATCAGAGAATAGATGTGGTTATAGCACCAGTTCTCAGAATCTAAAAACTACACAGAAGCAGATAAGCATTTCATAGTCTTGATGATCCTGTGCAAAAGAACTTAACTTATACAATCAGTCTAGCATCTGAGAAAATGCATATTACAACTGGAACCTTCAAAGAAATATAAATTATGCATGTAAAGCTGATTGCAATGCTATGCACGGAACCAAGTTTTCGCACCTTAGGGAGGATTTGTAGTTTTGATCCAGACTAACTGCCATGCATAAAAGGTTGGCCGGCTTTGAAGCCGTCACACACGTTTTTGGAATATGTGTGGTCCAGGAAGCAGCATACTTTTTATCTATGAAGCTAGAAAGGGAATATACATTTATAGCTAAATTAAAATTGAACAAACGTTACAGTTGATCAGTTCCATGTGTATTAACTATTAATGACCCCAGCAGTTATGTAGAAAGGACAATAAACTGTTTTGTCTTCACAGATTTTAGCAATTCATTATGCAGTTTTAATAGAGCATTCAGAAAGACTACATAAGCTCAAAGTATTTGTTTATGATCAAAAAGGGACACCAAAGTCACTTGTTCAAATATATCCAAAATTGTTAGGGCTTGTCTACACTTAACTGCTGTAGTTCTCCAGTGAAAATACTACCCTCCTGTTGGTGTATACTCCACCTCCCCGAGAGGAGGTAGCTGGGTCAACAGAATTCTGTTGACCTAACTGTCTACATCAGGGGTTAGGTTGGTTTAACTGTGTTCTTCAGGAGAGTGGCTTTTTCACAGCCCATAGCGATGTAATTATATGAACCTAATCATAGGTGCCAACTTCGTGGGTGCTCTGGGGCTGGAGCATCCGCAGGAAAAAAAATGGTGGGTACTCAGCCCCCCCATCAGAACCTTCCCCTTTCCCCCAGCACCTGCTATCCACCTGCAGCCCCACAGATCAGTACCTTCCCCTCCCTCCTGCCACAGATCAGCTACTTCACAGTGTTAGGAGGCACTGGGAAGGAGGAGTGAGGGTGCAGCACGCTCGGGGGAGGAACTGCATGGGAAGAGGCAGGGCAGGAGTGGGAAGAGGCAGGGTGGAGTGGGGCAGAGCCTGGGCAGAGTTGGGGGAGCACCCTCCAGGATATTAGAAACTCAGTGCCTATTAACCTAATTTCCTAGCATAGACTGAGAATTAGTGACTGACAATTTGGTGGGGTATGAGGAGTACATTGGCATATTTAGTCTTATTGCTAGTGGACATACCTGCGTCACAAAACTATGATGTTGACATTGTTAGTAGAGAGGTTATACAAGCACGGAGATGAGAATCCAGTGAGTTTTGAGACTTTTGTAAAGAACTGAGGCCCATTTGCAGGTCATGTTGAGGAGCTTTA
The DNA here is from genome assembly GCF_003597395.2 of Chelonoidis abingdonii. NCBI lineage: Eukaryota > Metazoa > Chordata > Testudines > Testudinidae > Chelonoidis > Chelonoidis abingdonii. The sequence continues at coordinate 116,868,571 of NC_133770.1, forward strand.
GATGTTTTTATACTAACACACAAATCCTGACTGCAACCATATTCAATTTTCATTAGGGTTTATCAGATAAAAAAGTGAGTAACCTATGCTTTAATAGTACTCCTCAAGATTTTTTTCTTGAATAAAGTGACTACAAAAAGATAACTCAAAATGCTTTATTTCATCAATAGCCTTTAACCAATAACATAAGTGATGGCCATAATATTGTGTTCAGAACAGTTCCAATAACCCAAGGAAATTATACTGAAAATATTAACCAATATTTTATTCCTATAAAAATAAAAAAGAAAAACGTTACATTCATTTCAGGAAGAAGTGTGTCTACATTTCTGAACAATAAATTAAGCTTTGAAATATTAACATCAATTTACATTTTAATCATTTAAAAGACAAGCACAGTTAAGGGTACAGAATTAACTCCCTTTCTCCTTTCTCCCTCCCCCCCACCCTCTAACACATCAAATCTTTTACTCCTTTTATGCACTGGCAGCTAAGCTCTCAAAATAAGACATTACTCAGTGGCACAGACACAACCATTAACAAAAAATAGCCAGAATCATTAAACATGTACTATTTTACATGCTTTGTCTACATCTCAGATAAAAACTCTACCTGAACATATATAAAAATATAAATTTAGTCATTGAAATAATGGAGACTTTTCAAGTTGCTTGTCAAATTCCTGGCTTCCCCAAGTCTCATATTTTATTCCAGTAATAGAAAGAACAGGACATGTCAAACAAAACAAAGGCCAACTTTTAATAACACATTTTTTCTAATGTATATTTATTACATCTTAAAGCTTTGGTAAAATCATCTGCTCCATTTTTCTTGTCTTTCTCTCTGTCTCTACTAATGTTACATGAACAAAGAGCAGAAACAGATAATTATGGTTACTACTAACTACAGAAATCTGGAATGCATGCATTAATGTTTGCCATTTATTTTGTGAAACCTGGATTTGATATTTACATTTGAGTGTGTATACTAACTCCCTTCCTTGTCATCCTCATGACAGTAACTCAATTTCTATTGGAAATTAGGAAAAGAACAAATTTAACAACAGACCATCATTTAAGTAAATGAAGCCTTGAATCAGAAGGGTGGGCACTGACTGATAAGGAGAGTCAACCGCTACTTTGCCAAACTATCGCTTACTAGAGGAAAACTAAAATTTACCTAGGCTGACACTCAGGTATTTTGAACTTTCTTTCCTAGACAGGATTTAGTCAGTTTTCCTCCTCTTGGATAGAATGCTACCTAATTTCTCTGGGTAAAACTTGAAGGTGATCTATAAAGGATTTTAAATGAATAATGTTTGCTCACTGGAAGATCTGAAAGATTGGGCTGCTCCCCTCTCCCCAACACTATTAGAAATATCAGGGATGTCAAATCAGTTCTTTTCAAGAGGACTCCTTGAAGGTCTGACAGCAAGTGTGCTGTGAGCGCTCTCCCCTAAATTATAAGGCTGGAGATTGATTATTTAGGAAAGACATTCTTTCCCCAAAATGTTCAGTGGTATTATGTGGTAGGCAGCTGTTTGGCTAACAATCCCTTCCCTTCTCAGTTCCTCAACATTTATGATGTCATAACTTTACAAGTTCTTTAGTCACCATGGACTTTTCCAAGGAATTCATAATGTAAAAATAAGCAGAAAACAACCATCAACTTTTTTTAAGAAATACAACTTTCAGGCCTTTTTTACACATCATTAAGCCACAAAGGGCACAAGTCCATTTTACTATATCCTTCATAGGTCAACTTCAACAGGAAAAAACGTGATGAACAGGATTTTCTATTAAGTAGGAAAATCGGTCTCTGTTCATTCCTACAGAAATAACATATATAAAAACATTTTAAAGGAAAATAAAAAAAATGGGACTAGTGTCTTTTTCACTTTTTTTATCATGTTTTAATTAAGCCTTTTCTTTTTAAAGAATTTGTTCTGCTCAGTTATTAAGTCAGAAATTCAGGTCTTGACTGCCCTGAAAAGAATTCTCCCCTCCCTGCTTTTTCAAATAATTCCCACTTTGCTGAAACCAGCAGAACTAAAGCAAATGCTAAGAGTTCTAACGTAGGCAGACTTAAGCACCGTCTAACTCTACTTGCAGCAAATATAAACAATATGGTGTTCAAAACAAAGATGGCAACTGTTAATTTGTCTGTACAAGGGGTACTACTGCTGCTAACACTAGTAAAGCTGAATTGGCTTTAGCAACAATGGGAAATTTGAAAAAAAGTCTGTAGTGTGGACAGAACCAATGACGACTAGAGAGCTACTGAAATGCTCACATCACAAGAATTAAGGCAGTGAAAGCTGAGCAACCGAAAACTGAAAAGAAATTTTAGTCAAACTCTTGCTGCTTATGTTAACACCTATTTAACTTAAATGATTAATATTTTGGATAAAGGAAGATTCAAAACCTTCATTCCTTCAATTTAGCTGAAATAGCAAGTAAAAAATATAATCTGAGACTCCAACAAAAAGTCTTAAGCAAAACCAGGGAAACACAAAGGGGCACAAGTTCAATATATGTATTTTTTTTGACAGGCCATTGTTAAAGAACAGTTTACTCTGTATCTCTTTGGAAATATTTAGTGGAGCCTTTACTATATTATAAAATGAAACATGCAGTACTAATGGCTACTATTTTCTGGAATTCACTGAATTCCTATTCTACCCATTCCCCCTTCCCTTTTCTTTATCTTAGTACAGAGCAGTTCATACGTGCAATTTGAGTTCAAAGTGTTCTTAATATTTAAGGAAAGTTTGTTCAATTAAAAAAATAGCTGTGCTTAGAAGCTAAGAAACTACTTAGCTACAAAGTATCCCTGCTTAGAAGCTAAGAAGCTACTTAGCTACAGAAAGTTCAGCTATGCAAAATGGATGGAGCAAATTATAATATATACTTGTCTTGTACATCTTGAACTAGTATTTCCAGTAAGGAAAAACTTAAAAGCACATCAGGGCACTGCACAATCAACTAAAGATTTGTTTATGCAAAAAATCCACAACTCTGAAATATCGCAAATCCTATTGCTTGTGCATATAATGTATTGTACATTTTTAAAGTTCATCAGAAGTAAGAAGCCTGCCAAACAATGAGTGGGGCCATTGGACGATCAAAGAGCTAAGGGAGCACTCAAGCAAGACTAGGCCATTGCAGAAAAGCTAAATTAATTTTTTGCCTCAGTCTTGACTGGAGAGGATGTTAGGGAGATTCCCACACCTGAGCCATTCTTTTTAGGAGACAAATCTGAGGAACTGTCCCAGATTGAAGTGTCAACAGAGGTGGTTTTGGAACAAATTAATAAATGAAACAGGAATAACTCAACAGGACAAGATGGAATTCAACCAAGAGTTCTGAAGAAACTCAGATGTGAAATTGCAGAATTACTAACTGCGGTATGTAACCCCTCAAACCAGCTTTTGGACCAGATGACTGGCAGATAGCTAACATAACACCAATTTTTAAAAAAGGCTCCAGAAGCAATTCTGGCCATTACAGGTCAGTAAGCCTAACTTCAGTACCAGGCAAATTGGTTGAAACTGTAGTAAAGAATAGAATTATCAGACACACAGATGAACGTGCTATGCTGGGAAAGAGTCAACACAGCTTTTGTAAAGGGAAATCATGCCTCACCAATTTATTAAAATTCTTTGAGGGGGTCAGCAAGCATGTGTACAAGGGTAATCCAGTTGATATAGAGTATTAATTTTCAGAAAGCCTTTGACAAAGTCCAACACCATCAGTCACGGGATTAGAGGGAAGGTCCTCTCATGGACCAGTAACTGGTTAAAAGATAGGCAACAAAAGTTAAGAATAAATGGCCAATTTTCACGTTGGAGAGATGAATAGAGGGGTCCCACAAGGATCTGTACTGGGACCTGTGCTGTTCAACATATTCATAAATAATCTGGAAAAGGGGGTAAAAAGTGAGGTGACAAACTTTGCAGACAGGACTAAATTACTCAAGATAGTCCAAGTCCAAAGCTGACTGAGAAGAGTTACAAAGGGATCTCACAAAACTGGGTGACTTGGCAAGAAAATGGCAGACAAAATTCAATGTTGATAAATGCAAAGCAATGCACGTTGGAGAAAATAATCCCAATTGTACATAAAAACTTAGGGTCTTAAATTAGCTGTGAACATTCAGAACAAGATCTTGGAGTTGTCATGGACAGTTCTCTGAAAACATCTGTTCGATGTTCAGCAGTAGTCAAAAAAGCTAACAGAATGTTAGGGACTATTAGGAAAGTGATAGATAGTAAGACAGAAAACATCATAATGTCACTAAATAAATCCATTGTATGCCCACATCTTCAATACTGTGTGCAGTTCTAGTCACCTCATCTAAAAAAAGATATACAGAATTGGAAAAAGTACAGAGAAGTGCAACAAAAATGTCTAGGGGGATGGAACAACTTCACATGAGAAGAGATTAAAAGACAGACTGAGATTGTTCATTTTAGAAAAGCGACAACTAACAGGGAGAGGTTTCTAATATCCCGGGGGTGCTTCCTCCACTCTGCCCAGGCCCTGCCCCCACTCGAGCCTTTCCCCCAATGCCCGGGGAGGGATATGATAGAGGTTTATAAAATCATGACTAGTGTGGAGAAAGTAAATAAGGAAATGTTATTTACCCCTTCACTTAACAAAAGAACTAGGGGTGACCCAATGAAATCAACAGGCAGCAGGTTTAAAAACAAACATAAGGAGGTACACTTCTTCCCATAAGTTACAGTTCATCTGTGGAATCTGTCGCCAGGGGAAAGAATTAGATAAGTTCATGAAGTTCAATGGCTATTAGCCAAGATATTCAGAGACTGCATGTTCTGGGTATCCCTAAAGCTCTGACTGCTAGAATCTGGGACTGAATGAAACTGAATGGATCATTCGATAATTGCCCTGTTCTGTTCACTCCTTATGAAGCATCTGAACTGCCAGAAGACAGGATTGTGGGTTAGCTGGACCATTGGTCTGAGGTAGTATAACCATTCTAATATGGAAGTCTACTGTACTGTGCAACTGCATGATTGGAAAAAAATATGTTGAAGGTTGAAACCAATCATATAACATAAAATTATCATGCTTAGTCCATTGATATAATGCTATTGTTAGAACACAGTCACCTAAGATGGTTTAACACTATCAGTGTCAGATCCTACACGCAAGAGAACACATTTAATCAAAACATTATGTTTTAAATAATGAATTAATGATTCACCTCGCTTTCAGTACCTTTTGAACAAAAGTGTTTCATGAAACAACTTTAGCTTCTATATAGTTTCAATTAATACAAGCTTTTAAATAATTAGAATAATTGTAGGGTTAACAATGGAAATATAAACATTTCCTATTGCACATTATTTCTAGAAAGTCTTTATGTGAATGAATAAAATCAATTTACCTCTAAATGCTTTATTTAAGGACATTTCAGAATAACACCATCGTTAAGAAAGTTTGAGGAGGATCATATTAATGTTTTAGTTGCACTATTTTGATTATTTTTAACTTGATCAAGTGTGAACCCAGCAGGTCTTTAAGGCAGGGTTTTTAGTTATTGGACACCTGTTTTATTTTAACATTTTCATTTTGGCACATAAGACTACCCTAGGAATACCATTTTTTCTTGTTGGTTAATTATTAAATTATTACATTTGCAATAAAACAAACATACCATTCAGTACTGTTTCAGCACTTCTGTTATTTCAAAACAATGCACTCAATATATCATAGAAAGCGAAAAATTAGATGTATGGTAAAAGAAATCAGATGTACGATCAAATATATTGCTGAAAAATTAAGGTATGTTTTAATTACATATAATTGAGTACAAAACTCTAATGGCAAGGTTACTGCCAACAAAATCAAAGGATTTGTGGGGATATTTTGGCAAAATCCCACAAGTGCAATATGGTATATTTATGGTCTGCCTAACTAGTACTATATAAAAAGTATGTAATCTTAGCTCTCTTTTCTTTTTGGTTGTATTTTAACTGGATTAGACATAATATACTAAAGGCATACTTTGGTGTATGGCACCATTTTTATTTTCAAAATATGGTAAAATCTGCCACTCTTACTACAGCTATGGAACATCACATGCAGGGCTCTGTAGTGCTCCTTTGACAAAATTCTGGAGACACTTGTAACAGGTATTTTGGTTTATTCGAGTAGCAAATATAAAACTACTTTGATTTAAAGTTTACCTTTCTTACTTCAGAAGAATAAATATTAGTACTTTTTCCAGTGGACAAGAATACATCAGGCCTATTTTTCCCAAGCTATGGATTTTGAGTACTATGCTATTTTAATTAACAGACCGCATACTAACAAGAAAAAATGAGGTAAACATGCATGTGTTGGTTTATATGGACTCTTGATTTCATAGTATCTCCTTTTATTTGTCTACTCCACCCTGGCAGGTAAGTATTTTAGGGGTTAAAAGCCTAACTCATACTAATAATCAAGTAATTATTATACGCATATATAATTTCCCACACATCTTGCTAAAATTTATTCAGTTGTGACAAAAACATCAGAGTTGAAAAGACTTTTCATTTATTATGCTTCTGTTGCAAGATCAAATTTTAAGGTTTTATAACCCGGTGCAAAATCACCACACATTATTCGATAAAAGGAAGGCATTCATTCCCCGAAGGCCCATGTTGGGCACTTAAAAAAAAAGGCTCACTGTACATGTGCAAAACCCAGCAAGATTGTGAAATAGTAGTAGACAGAGTACTGGTAAATCTTCTAATTAAGATTTGCTCTTTTGATCTTAAAAAGTATAGACTAATTACAGATATCAAATTGTCTTTTTAAACGGCTATTTCAAGTTAACGCTACAGCAGGTATCAGTGCCTTATATGTTCTCTGAGAATCCAAGTATTAATTGAAGAAATTCAAAATAAAAATCCACTCTTTTCTCTAGATATATCCATCTCAAAAAGGAAAAGCTTCATACAGCAAAATCTGATTACACTCTTAACATTACATGGACATTAATGTATAAGGCAAAGCTGTACAGCACTGCTGGAAGATACTGGAGTTATGTACTGGAAGAAACTTATTGCATTTTGGTAAATACGTTATATGGTTGACACAATAAAGAGGAGCATGACTAGTGGCAAAACCACATTAACCTCCTGGAACACAAGTAGGTTAAAAATAATGAAATAGTTTAAGGAATCAAATGTATAGCACAAGGGAGTCTCTAAAAGTTCTCGTGCTGTTCTCTTATACTCTTTTCTCCACTTCTTTTTTTGGCCCAGTCACACTATCAATTGCCAGTAAGATGAATTGTAAGCAGCACTTCTTCTCAAGGATCTGGAGGCTAGGGGTGGGGGAGAAGACAGTGCTACTTCTGAAAGTGCTGACCGGATGCAAAGCGGACTAAAGACATAAAAGAAAACCTCCTGACAGTGAATCAGATGGGAGATATGGCTCCGTTAGTGCTTTGAGCCTTCTGCAGTTGCCAAATTTCCAGGATAGCATCAGCAACAATTTTTAACACCTAAAAGTTTTGTATTATAAGTATAATAATAATAATAGATAATTTGCACATATATAGCACTTTTTCATGTGTTTTTTCCAAAATGCTTTACAAAGGTAATAAGCACGAGCAGCCCCATTTTATATATGGGGTAACCGAGGCACAGAGAGGTTAAATGACTTGCCACAGTCCAAGCAAAATAGTATGAGAATCTGGGCTAGAACTGCTCTCTTGAATTCTAGTCCATGCCTAATCCACCAGATAATAGTGGTTCAGTATATGACAAGCACCAATTCAAGCTAAATCTTGAATAGCATATTTGAAAGAATATCAAAAACTACTCACTCTTCAACCAATACACATTAGTTAGGCTGCCATATAACCCCATTTGTTCTGACTAGCATGAATGTCTTGACTAAAGAAAAGTACCAAAAACCTCTCCCCCAGCAACTACGACTAATGATGTAATCTCCAAGAAAGGACCAATCAGCACAACAGAAGGGTGAGTGATCTAGAATGAACTACACCTGCTTTCAAACCATCGTCTTCTGAAAAAAAAAGTCTCTTGGATGTCATCAAAGATTGCAGCATATCCAGATGTAGTAGTTTCTATAAAATCTGTTGTCAAATACAAATGATACCATTCATAATACAAATTATAGTTCTAAAATGCGTGTGTGTGTGTATATATATATTTATATATATTAGGAGAAAATTAGATTTTTTTTTACACACACAAACATCTGACTTACAAGCCCAATATACATTTTAGACAACTTCCCTTATTTAGAATGAATGTTTAAATAACAGAATTATATACAATCTCATAGAACATTTTTTAAAAAATTAACACACTATTCACAAATGCAGAATTATCTAGGACAATCAAAAAGTGTATTCAGAATAAATTAATGTCATACAATTGTGGTTATATTGTTCAGAAAGTCCAATTCTCCCCTTTGAAATGAAACTGAGACCATTGTACCTTAGGGTGAATTATTTAGCAATGCACAAATTCTCTCTCTTTACGTAGAAGTCTTCATATGAACTTAATTTCATTTATGCAAAGGAAAGAAACATGAAAGAGACACCTCACACTACTGCATTCCACTGAATTAGAATAAGATTTCTATTGAATGGCAATGAAGTCAATGTTTTATCATCTGAACACTAGTAGCCTCTGTGTCCCTGCAAGTTTTACACCTTGAATTAGCAGCAACATGTTTAACAGATTCAGTAGTACATTTTTTCTGACACTGGATTGGGCCAGTTTGCATGTATAGTAAGCCATTTAGCACTTGGTGTGCAATATTAGTCCACTCCTGCATGTGAGAACTAATAAATACACTGGGAAACAAAGATAAATGAGACAAACCTTTAGTTTAAATGTTTTCAGTCTATAAAGAGAAAAACCACAAGAAAACATAGTGAAATTAAGTAAGTACCATATTAGGGTGCAAAGGAGTAGAGCGGAAGAGACTATGGGAAATAGATAAACTACTGAAAGGTCAAGAAAATGGAAAATTCAAGCTGTGGAAGATTTCAATAAAACCTGTAAAGCAGCATTAGTTTGCGTGTCAGGTATGCTATGTTTGATTTATTAATATAAATTAGTATAACTGGCATATTTGCAAACAGGTTGATGGGAGTTAATTCATTAATTGCTCCGGCTCTTAATGGACACGTTTAGGGTTTAGCCCTTGGCATTCTATTTATCTAAATTGTTTGACAAACCTTCAGGAACCAAATAGTATGACCAACTCTACTTTGTATATCAATATGTTGGTCCCAATCTTGCAAGGGGTTTAGCATTCAACTCCCATGGACTTCAACAAGAGATGAAGACACTCAATACCTCAGTAACTGGGCCACTTTTTTTTTTTATTATTATTAATACTGCTAGTTTTCCTTTTGTATTTTAGAATGGTAAACACTAGGGTTAAAGTAAATTCTAGAAGAAAACTTGTTTTTACAGCAGTAAAAGATGCAGGTTATGTACTAAAGGTTCCTTGATTATTTCTTTTCAGTACATATATAATGTATATTATGCACAACTGCTCTCATATACGCATATACATGTCTTCTATATACTGTACAAGATTTAGTAATCGTCTATGGAAATTTAAAGTGCCACAGCTCAAATGTGCTCATCTGACTTCCCATGGGCTTTTGAGGAGTTCTCTAGTCACCTACGGAAATGAGACCCTGGCTTTATGACAACCGGTGTTTTTAGAAGATTAAATTAATCCTTTCACAGCTGTACTAACTGGAATCCAGTGGTCGAACTAATCCTTCTTTGTAAACACGAAGAATAGCTTCACACACGAACTTGTACTGACTCTGTGTAACGAAAAAAAGAATGAGTAAAAATATTAATGATCAGTCACATCAGTTATAAGCTATTGATTATAGTATACTAATGAATACTAACTAAACACAGTAAACTACCTTCAGCTTTACTGCCACCTCTAGCACTGAAACATGGGGAGGAGAAGAGGACAAATACAAAGATAGGCAGAAAAAAATAAAAATATTACAGCTACACTCAGTGGAGATGTATGCAGAATTTACACTCGAGTAAATGCCAAATGTTGTATAGTGCAAATTCTGACCTCAGATGCAAGCATGAGTCTCCTGGTAACTTTAATGGGTGCAATGTACAAACATCTAAGAGGCAAGGTTTAGCCAGAAGGTAAGGCTAAATTTATGCATCTGATTCCTTAGCTCACATGACTATTTAAATGGAAGCTAATTTGTTTCAATTACTTTCTTTCATATATTTTATCTATGGTATAATTTGTACTGATGTTAACTGATCATTTAAAAGATAGCAATTTATCCATCCCTTTAATATACACATTACTTGAGTCCTCAAAGCATGCAAACTACAATAAGGGAAATGCATTAAACAGTCTCTTAATTTAACAAATGGAAGGCGGCAATGTACTTAATGTCTTTCATTTAAAATGCTTAAACAAAGGGTTTTATCTTCCAAACTATGTCAACACTGCTGCACAAGTTGAAATTGATTTAGTTAAGTTTTGTACAGGCAGGGTACAAACTTTTGGGAGAGAACCCTGAACTATGACATCCACCCTCCTTTTACCTCATCACCCCCAACATTTTGAGCTCATTTATAATCTTACAGCACTTTGGAATTTTTTTATAATGAAGTACTTTACAAATGAGATTAGAGCATTCTTCCTCTTAAAGAGCATCTAAGAAGTAGACCATTAAACAAATTTCTATTTTTTCCATAACCATTCATTAAAAATATTTGAATCCCTTTCTGAACTGGGAATGTCATGTCCTGTTGACAACTGGAGCCATATAAGTTTCAAAACATACTTGGCCTGAAGCAAATATTTAGGGCTAACATTAAAGCTGTAGAATATGGGATCACAATAAAAATTCAGGAGAGATTTATAGCAGCTCTAGAAAGTGAGACCAAGTTACACATATTTTTTCTTTCTCAGAAGGGGCTTCAAGTATCCAAAATATGAACTCTCCCCAGCAACTCAAGCGTGATATGCCCAAAGAACTTTAGGTCCCAGAAGTGTGAGTATGCATTAACTCCTTTATTTTGAGTCCCAATCTTTTTTTTTAGCCATCTGCTCTACATTTTCATGTTGATTGCAATTGAGTGTTTGGCAGTAGCTTAGATTAATCCCTCTCCCCATAAAAAACCTCAGGGTTTAGCATTGCTCCCAGCCCCATCCAGCCTGAGGAGTGAAGGTCTTGAAGTTGCATTTAGTCCTCAGTTTTCAATATGTTATCATAGTGCATTACCTGATGAGTAACTTTTTTTCCTGAGCTTTATTATATTGGCTAAAATTTACAGGAAATCTTGGGGATTTAAGTTAATTTTTTGCAGCTCAATTTTCATGTCATCCATCCCCTCGCCCCCAGTCAACTGCGCCCATCTCAAATATTAATTTGTTCTTACGAGTGTTATGTTTGTTGTTCTGTTTATATTTATTAATTACTTTGACTTTTTCTTCATTCTTAGTAATTTGCATATTTCACTGCTGCCTGCACAAGTCAACTGTGATATTTAACTCCCCGATTTATTACTTCTGTTAACTCCATTGTGTAAGCAACTTATTTGGAAATAAGATTGGATGTTTCATCATTGATTCCTATGATGCAGACAGTGACTACTTGTTTTCCTTGCCATTCTAATTGCCATTGCTTGTATTCTGATTGCTCACTCAACTGCGTTCTCATGCCCTCCACTGAAACACTCCTCAGGTTAGCTTTTTTAAACAAATGGTGCATGTAGGCATAGCAGTCATTGTCAATCCTGATTTTAAGACTTCTTCATTTTCTTTTATGTATTGCTACCCCTTCTATGTTCATCACCATGAAACCTCAAGTTTTTAACAGGCTGAGTCAGCATAACAACTTTTTCTTCTTTAGGGGTTATATAGTAGAGCAGGATAAGAGGAAATCCACTGGCCTGTCATCCAGCTAACAATTCCCTGTTATGAAGCAGCCTAACAATCCTACTTGCTAAATCTCTGCCTAAAGTCTCAAAACAATCAATTAAATAATCGTTATCTCAAGAAAGCTACTCATTTCTGAATATTTTTACCTATACCTTCCCTCTTTTTGTGACCAGTCTGCTGTAGCCAAACTGTAATTCTCTTTTGCTTCACTATCTACTTGAACATATCTGCTTTGAACACAGAGTGCTATACAGATTCAAAGTGCTTTGAAAATATTCTGATGTGGGGCTCCCCCAGTTTCTCCTCTTGAAACCATTCCACCATGGATACAGTAAAAAAAGTCACTGGAGCAGGGAGACTGAATCTTGATCTCCCAAACTCCAAGGTGAGTACTCTAACCACCAGACTGCAGAGTCATTCTCATGCTTGTTTTCTCTCTCTCCCCCGGCTCTATGACTTCTTAAATTATCACAGTAGAACAGCTTCAACCAGAGAGATTGAAGAAGACACAATAAAATATCCCAGATCCCAATGGTTAGGGTATTCACCTGCGAGGTGGCAGACACCAGTTCAAATCCCTTGTTGTCTCCCTCAGGTACAGGGGGACTTGAACCAGGGTCTCCCATATCCCAGGTGACTATTTTAGCCACTGGGCTAAAAGTTACAACAGAGATCTTCCTCCTCCTTCTCTCCCCACAACTGTCTCCTTTTGTGTGAGATTGCATATGGGTGCCCATTCGGGAGGCAACCTCTAAGTACGCTTACTAGGTTGGGCCCTGCAGGCATTAGGTGAAAGAACTCCTGTCTTCCCCTGATCTGTGCATCTCACTGTGGCTTTGGTGTCTGGATGTGTTGCAGTGTGCATGCGCAGGGGCAGGGACATATGGACTTAAGGAACTTTCACTGCAAAAATTTAGGCACCAGCAATTTTAGGCACCTATAGGGTTTAGCAGCAACTGAGTAGGGGTTTTGTAATCTCCAATGGGGCCTGATTCTGGGATCTAGGCACCTAAAGTGGCAGTTACACACCTAGATCCTTTTACACATCTAGCCCCAAATTTCCTGCACTGGGGCTAGACCTCAGAGGACTCCAGGCTGAAGACCCAATTTGGGAAACCTGGTTTACTGACTTGAAATATTTTGGGCATGTCCTTCCTACCTCAGGAAAGGACAAATAAAACTTTTATTTAATCCTCAAGAGAGAGAAAGCACATATGACTTTTTTTTTTTTTTCAAACAGTTACTTAAAATAAATGAATACAATAATTCTGGCTTTTCATCTCTTTGTGCTTTAGCTCCCGATCTGTCAAATGGGATCAATATCAGCATCTAATCTCACAAAGGTGTTGCAAAAATAAATACATTACTACTTCTGAAACACTCAGATAAGTGCCACAAAAATGCAAACAGGGAAATTAATAATTTTGTATTCAAAGCAGCACTTGGATAGTGTGCCACTAGTAAGGCTTGGGACCATGCATGGAATGAGAAGGATAAAAGTAAGTGTTCACTGCATGAGGCAGGTATCCCATGGAAAAAAATAGTATGCAGTCATGTAATTAAAGACTATCATAATTCATATGCCCAAAGGACCAGGATTAAGGTTTCAACGACAAACTTAATCCTGGCATTTCCTAATTTCTGAAGGCTTGCTTTTGTAATCTTAACATTCTTTTAACACAGTTTTTTGGATCCAACAGAATAATTACTCTGGTGAATCACACAGCCTACTCTTAAGGTCATTAACTCATTACTAAGTAGAGTTTACACCTCCTCCTCAGTTAGCTTCCTCTTTCTTTTGCTTGAATGAGAACTGTGAGGCATTTTCTATGTCATTCCTTCTGAAGTTTCAAGAGACACAAAGTGCCAAATTCAACAGTCACATTTGTGGGTTTAAATCCCTTTACTCCACTTTAGTTGAAGACACTTACTGCCTTGGAAACAAGCACATTGTTCTCATTCCACCTTACAGCCAGATCTTGTCACCAATAATTAATCTACTCCCTTGTTCAAGAAAGTGGAACCTATGCTACTTGTAGTAGGGTGATCACCCCGCTCTGGCCCTGGAAGGGTACAAGCAGCCCTGGGGAGGGTCCAGTGGTAAAAGCAGTCCTGGAGCAGGCTGCAGCTCTGAAAGCTGGGCTGATTTGGAAAGAAGCCACAGCTGTAGCTGGCTTAATAAGGGCCCAGCTGGCCCTTCTAAGAGGGCAGAACCAGGAGTAAGTTCAGGAGGGAGATAGACCTAGCTGCCCAAGTGCTAAAGGGTATTAGAGTGAAGCAGGGCTGGGGAAAAGGCCAGAGGAGCTGGGGAGCTCTGGGCCAGCAACTCCCCAGGCGGCAGGGCCTTGTACAAGGCCCCTGGAGGTACTGGGTTGCAGGGAAAGGCAGCAGGTCAAAACCTCTCTTGCCTATGATGACTGCTTTATACAGGCTGCAGTCGCCCCAGTGAAAGGGGGCTAGATGGAGATTGGCAGTAGCCCATAGGCTGAGGCAAGGTGTGAGTAAAGGGTGGGGGTTCCCTGGGAAGGGGAGACCCAGATCTGTGGGGTATTGCCTGGAGGGGCAGCACCGCAGGTAAAAGAGCACTGGGGTCCTGGGAGGGACATGGCGGCCAGCAGCAGGACACTGGCCTGCAGAGGGCGCTCTGCGCTGGAAAGAGCTAATTTCCTGAGACGACCAGCAGGAGGCGCCACAGGGGTAAGTCGGTGAGTCCACGCACCCTTACACTCCTCCACTCCTAATATTTTCATTGGCAACCTATTCATTTCTAAAGCCCATTCAAAACTGCTTCCTGATTTTCAAAACTCTCTGCTGCTTACTCTTTCCCCTCTCCCTCCAACCTAGGCCTCTTTCTAGTTCCTGCCCTTGACTCTTCAAAACTGTCACTCAGGGGTGTGAACAAACAACGCTGAGTGACATAAATTACTCCAGCATAAGCGCCAGTGTGGACAGAACTTCTCCCATTGACATAGCTACTGCCTCTCATGGAAGGGTTTTTATTATGCTGATGGGAGAGCTCTCTTCCATCGGCATAGTGTCTTCATCTGACGTGCTGCAGACACCCATCACATAGTCACTTTTCGTTTTAAGCCACACCTGAAAATCTTCCTTTTCTTTTTAGTTTATGAAAGGTTCTCTAAGGATGAAATTTACAAACTAAATTATATTTAAAATGTTTGTATGTAATATCTTGTATAAGAGATTTATATAAATCTGACCCAAAGTTCACTGTAGTTTACTACTTGCTAGTTACAAAAATGGATGTATCTTTAAAGGGCAAGACAGGAAATCAGTTTAAACATTTACAAATAATTGAAATACACAACTCACAAGCATGGCTGTCCTTTCTGATCAGGTTAATTTACGTTTTCAGCTTATGCAATATAAAAATAATTGAAAATCATGCAGACAAGTATATCAACTTTATATGAACCACCCATCTTTCTCTTTGTTAATAATGAAACAAAGAGCATGCACAATGCCCTCTCCTTAACTTACTGATGTTTGCACCATCATAGCTCGCTGGTCTCGCATTTTTCGTACAATATCCAGTGGATAAACAGGTTGGTTTCTTTCAATTAAGCACATGGCTGTTTCCATAGTGACCAATACACCAGTGCGGCCTATTCCAGCACTACAAAATGTAACAGAATCCCCTCACATGAAATTAATAGGCTTTTGCCAGGCACTGAATACATATCACAGAGTAACATTAAAACACTCTACATACCTTTAGGAATAAAAGCAACACAGCTTAAAAGTAAGAATAGAACACAATGTATATTTTTAGGACAACATAAGCAACATTTTCTTTATACAACTGTAAGAAAACCGCATTTTTACATAAATAAAAATTCTAGAAAAAATAAAACCATAAGTTTAAATAAATTACTTTAAAATTGTTATGATTTTAAAAAATGATATATATTTTTTAGATTTGATTTAAAATCAACCTTAATAAAATAAAACAATGTCAAACTTTAGAGCTACAAGTCCACTCAGTCCTTGTGCAGCCAATTGTTCAAACAAACAAGTCTGTTTACATTTGCAGGAGATAATGCTGCTGGCTTGTTTACAATGTCACCTGAAAATGAGAATAGACATTTGCATGGCATTGTTGTAGTCCATGCTACAAGATATTTACGTGCCAGATGCACTAAATATTCATATGTCCCTTCATGCTTCAACCACCATTCCAGAGAACATGGATCCATGCTGACGACGGGTTCTGCTCGATAACCATCCAAAGCATGTTCATTTTCATCATATTTCAAATATTTCGTATTTTCATCATCATGAGTCAGATGCCACCAGCAGAAGGTTTTCTTTTTTGGTGGTTCAGGTTCTGTAGTTTCTGCATCACAGTGTTGCTCTTTTAAGACTTCTGAAAGAATGCTCCACATCTTGTCCCTCTCAGATTTTGGAAGGCACTTTAGATTTTTGAACCTTGGGTCGAGTGCTGTAACTCTCTTTAGAAGTCTCACATTAGTACCTTTTTTGCTTTTTGTCAAATCTGCAGTGAAAGTGTTCTTAAAATCAACATGTGCTAGGTCATCATCCAAGACGGCTATAACATGGAATATGTGGCAGAATGTGGGTAAAACAGAACACGAGACATACAATTCTCCCCCCAAGGAGTTCAGTCACAAGTTTGATTAACATATTTTTTTTCCAACAAGTGTCATCAGCATGGAAGCATGTCCTCTGGAATGGTGGCTGAAGCATAAAGAGCATACAAATGGTTAGCATATCTGGCAAGTAAATACTTTGCAATGCCGGCTACACAAGTGCCATGCAAATGCCTCTTCTCATTTTCAGGTGACATTGTAAATAAAAGTGGGCAGCATTATCTCCCATAAATGTAACCTAACTTGTTTGTCTTAGTGATTGGCTGAACAAGAAGTAGGTCTGAGTGGACTTGTAGGCTATAAAGTTTTACATTTTTGTTTTGAGTGCAGTTATGTAACAAAAACAACTACACTTGTAAATTTCACTTTCACGATAAAGAAATTGCACTACAGTACTTGTATGAGCTGAACTGAAAACTACTATTTCTTTTCTTTATCATTTTTACAGAGCAAATATTTGTAATTGAAAATACTAATAAAAAGCGAGCACTGTACACTTTGTATTCTGTGTTGTAATTAAAATCAATATATTTGAAAATATAGAAAAAACATCCACAAATATTTAATAAATTTCAATTGGTATTCTGTTGTTTAACAGTGCCATCAAAACTACCGTTAATCGCAATTAGTTTTTTGAGTTAACTGTTTTTAATTGACAGCTCTATTAAAAAGCATTAAGTTGTTTACTACATTAAACAGCAGTTATTGGTGTCGGATGGACATATAATTGAGCAATTTAACCAGAAAGATTAATCATGAAGGAGGCAACAGGATAGTAAAGAAACCAAACCCCTTACATACAATACCGTAACTTTCGTCTCCATTGGATAAGTGTTCACCGGCTAATAGGCTTATAGCCTTACGATTTCACCTTTATTTCAAGCAATCTGCTGCCTTGCAGGGTGCATACTATTGAATAATGCATAGAATGTATAATGTCCTTCCTACAGGACAGATGGAATACTAAATCTCTAGGACTCCATCCAATGTAACAGAACTTTTATTTCAAGTACCTGCAATGAACAAGGACTGGTTCATTCTCCACTCTCTTTGGCCTCATACAGTTGACAAACTCCAAAAAGTCCCTGGAGTCATCAGGAACACCATGATCAGGCCAAGCAACATACTGGAGATGGGTGATGGTGTGCTCTTCCCCTGTCTGAAATACAATTGTAGTGTCACCATATCTCACTCAGTATTGTAATAGCCTTACTAAAATTCATTGGATAAATGCAATTTGTCATAATAAACTTACCTAGGCAGCACAAGGCTCCATATCCTGTACAACAGACTGCAAGATTTTCTAACAGAATATTTTCTTATTAAAAACAATAAAATAAGTGATTCTTGAAGAACAAAGTTTAAAAATAAATGTAGGTGTTTAATAAGAGCATATTTACTATATACAGCTCCTTTCAGCCCAAAAGATTTCAAAATGCTTTACCATTTATATTTTGGGAACAGTAATTCCAGCAAAGAAATGCAGCCATCTCTGAAGTAACACATGGCAACGGCTATGTACAGCAATGTTACACAATAGTTTAGATTAGAAAAGAGGAAATAACTGCTGAAATTACAGAAGAAATTTACAGGCAGAATAAAATTACCAGATTTGAAATTTGGTCTGGACTCGAGGGTTAAACACCCCTCCGTTATGCAAAAAGTGCCACAGAATCTTTAATGATTAAGTAGTATAGACCTTTGCTTACATTTCATCCAAAAGACGGTATCCACAGCAGCATCTGCTAACACTGCACTGGGATGATGGTTTAGTACTGACACTGGTGGAACAGTGCCACCTGCAAAATTATTACTACCTGCAGCACGCTAGGTTTTCCCTCCAAATACTGACCCAGTGCAAGCCTTGTGACCTTGAGAGATTTAGTGGGATTACAATACAAGATAATATGGCTGCTGACCAGTTCTAAATCTGTTTTCCCCTTCATAGTCATCATACATCTTATACACTGACAGAAAGGAGAAATGTTAAATAATGTATGTCTATTTGTGGATTTGGTCAGATAAGCTTACATGGGCATATTTGCTCATTATGATTCCTATTAACAGGACAGGTTATGTATAGTATATACTGATATGTTAGAGAAATTATGAATGAATTATATTTATACTGCCTATGGAAGCACTTCATTCTGTATGATGAAAATGTAATTAGTTGAGAAATTCTATTGTACAAAGGGCTCTTTTTCATTTAATTATACCTAAGGGAAGCTATGTACTAGAAACTACTTCAATTTCTTAACTTCCTGTTGATTCTCATCGTGCAAAAGCAACTCTTCTTAACACAATCATCTTCACATGCAAATGCATTCCAGTGACTGACTCATTCTACTTTATTTGCATACAGCTGTCAACATATGCAAGGGGCATGATTTGAAAAACACTAGTTTTATAACATGGCTTTGGTCCATATTACATTTAACTTTTTAAACTAGACTGTTTTCCAGCGGTTAGACTGGAAAAAATGAGTGGTGATATTCCCCCAAGCTCTAATATATCAACATGCCAAAATGAAATGCCACTCACAAAGACCGTGAAAAATCTTCATAATATGGTCAACCGTCTTTCTTCCATATTTTTAGTAACAGTGAAATAGTTAACTATGCTGACATTTCAATGTTCATCATTAAGCTGAACATTAACACTCAAATGAGAAGACTGCTGCTCTCATTCATTCACATTGCTCTCACACTCAGGATATCACTGCATGAGCTCATACTCTGGTCACATTTTAAGTTCGCCATGTTTTTTCTGATGGGGTCACACAAGCATTTTTTCATGGTATCAAACATTATGAGCTGAAATTATAGGACTGTGTGGCTACAACCACCTCTGTTCCCTGAATTGCCTGACTTTGATAAGTGGCTTGCTTTGTACCTGGATAGGTGCAGATATTAGATCCAATATCATTTCTAGGGACCAGGCATGTATGACATGACATAGAACCTCTATTGCCTAGCAAAGTGGGCTCAAGGCATGAAAGCCCTATACACTGCACTGCAGTCCTCGGAATGAGTTTATTTCAGGCAGAAGAAATAGTATGTATATCCATCCCCCTCCTGGAACATGGAAGGGTATGAAATATCCTGACATAAATCCACTGTCCTTGAAGGCAAGGCCTCAACAATGATGATCAAAAGGCCCAGGGACCCAAGTTCCAGAGTAAATCCTATATGTGCACCAATGTAAACTAACACTAACCAGCTAGCTAACTATAATACACTGGAAACAAGGTGAGTTTGGGATGAACTCCCCAGAATTCACTCTAGGAGCTGAGAGAAGGGGTCCTTATATCGACAGCTCAACTTTGGGTCTCAGAAAGGAAGTGGGACAGGTGGACAAGCATGATCCTTTTATGGCCTCAGCTCTGAATTGTTTGTTGCAACAAGGAGCAGCACAGTTGGTCTCTTGATCACTGCTTTCTAGAATGTTGCCAAAACTCTGCAAAGCCACTCAAATCCCATAAGGGGGACTATACAGAAGCCACCCCAAAGAAAAAAAACCCATATGTTATAATAGTTCTCTTCTGAAAACGTTGGGGAGTTTCACCCTCAGTGCCTCAAAGAGATGAGGTAGAACAGTGATTACATATATTATGGATAGAACAGTTTTGTTCTCATTAACTGGAGAAGCTAGTATGCATTTGAATCATAGCATTCAGGCTAGATGAAACTTTGACTCAATCTAAAACAAGCCAGGGAGTCTATGGTGGGATCTTAGGTGTTCATTAAAGATTCCAGGCTGAGTCATATGTGTGAGTGCTGAAGGGACACGTTATTGAGGCACCTGGGGACAGCTACACAAAATTCAATAGCACTTTGAGCAGTTTTTTAGATTTAAATAATGAATGTATTACTCATCACAAATGAAGGCTTGAATGTGCTAGGAGCTTCATTTTTAATAGCTCATAGACATCAAATACAATGAGCAAACACATTACATAAGATCTCTCTAGAATAAGAGCATAGTCCATCAAGACTACTACTGTTGTTGCAAGCATCTCAGTTTTCTGTATTTTGCTCTATTCTTTCCTCAGGACCAATGTGCTCCTTTGTTAAATATCCCAGTGCTCCTCAAACTTCAATATCTTCATTACCCTTTTTCATTCTCCTTTTCAAACTGCTGTGACTTTTTCTGATGTGGTCTCTTAACATTTTGATTCAAATTTTTAATGTTTTATCACAATAAATATTCACTTTTTGGAATGCCCACATTTGCATGTCTCCCTTCCTGTCAATAAATCCAAATTCTACTATGCTTAATCTGTTTTCCTATCTCAAATTTCAGAATAAATTTCATCCCTGTATGCCCACCACCACCTACTTTGGTTGCAGTAGTTTGTTACTCCATTTAAACTCTCACCAATTGCTTGTACTACTTATCTGGCTTTGGGTTTTTCCAAAAGTTGACATGGGTGCAATACATACCACTGGTAGTCAGAGGTAATCGAGCTACGTGCATGTGTGCGCACGAAGGCAGGAAAACGGCAAACTACTCTCACAGAGAAGCAAATATGGTGTGTGCCTGTGCCTCCAACACCTTTTCAAAACAATAAGGAGGGGGCAGGAGGAACACAGTAAATTCTATACTCTGCAAAGCAATTGGAGTAGTGTAGTTACTTAGGGGAGAAGTTGTCAGATATGTAGCTTGAGAGGCTAGAGAATTTAAAATTTTTGTATTTTAACTTGCAAGGTATGATTTCTGATACTTGAATTTTAATTAAAAAACTGGTCAGTATGTGGTAGATTCCTATGGGATATTTTACCATGACACAAATGCTTCCGCCTTTCAGAAGGTAATAGATATTTTGTGGTTAGAACTTTGAGAGAGGATGTAAAGATGGCAGATAGAAAAATGTAGGGCAGCTTGAAATAGAGGTGGGCAGGAACCAAGCCCCTCTGTATAAACAAACTCAGACTTTCAAGAAGCTTGGATGTGATCCGAATATGAACTTTGCAGTACAAATTTATCTGTAAAAGTGTTTCATGCATTTGACTCTTCCTCTTTTCTCCCCTTTCATTACAACAAAATAGCAGCAGCTGAAGGGTACAAAAATCTTGCATAATTTGCAAGTGTTCCAACTGTGCACTCTGTGAAGCTGCCTTTTCAGTTTAACAAAACTAAGGGAAGAAGATTCACACGATTCTGTAAGCTCCCTCAAAACTACATTACAAGGATTCATCTTTTTCTGCTAATTGCTCTATGGATGTGTGGCACTGAAGAATTGACCCAGTCTCCGCTTTTGAATGAGCAAAAATATTATGAAGAAAAAAAAAATCTATATTTTAGCCCTCAAGGTTTGTTTATAGTCTGGGGCTGTAAAGCAGCATGAATGAGCATAATATTGTATAAATACACAACAACATAATAATAGAATAAGGCCTTATAATTAGTTACTTTTTTAGCTTTTTTTTTATTTTTATTTTTTATTGAAGTAACTCACTAGAAAGATCTTCAGAATTGTATGGTTTTTGGGGCATCCCTAAAGAAAATGAATCTAAATGCACTGGTTCATGTAATACCTATAATATATATACAATTTGACAATATTTAGTTATATTTCTCACTACAGCGAAACCAAAACAAAACGACACTCACTCCCAAAAGCAAAAGGCCACACTACAGAAAAGCACTCACCTCAATATTTGTAATCACCATTTCTCTAAAAACATAGGCAATAGTACAATCTTCAGATTGACACTTGACACGAAAGTTGCCATACTCCATTATATCTGGTGGATCAGGCCAATACTGATGACATTTGGTCTGCAAAGAAAAGAAAGTACAAGCCATGAGTTTACAATTAATACATTTTCTCATTTGAACAGGGCATCTATGTGACCCAACTCTCTCTTCCTACGTTAACATTCAGAGAGCTCAGTGATGTTATTTATAACTGTTCTGGTGTGTTTTGTGGAATGTGTGCATCTGTACCTGAGAACAGCTTGACATATTGGGCCTGATTCTCCACGGCCTTGTGTAGTCATTTACACCCGTGCAAAGTGCATGCTGAATGCCAAAGTTGTGATCCTCACATTCCCTTTACACAGGTGTCAGTGAATGACTACAGTGTACGAACTGGTGGAGAAACAGACCCATCACATCTAATGGCATTATTGAATACCTTTAATCCTCAGTGCCTGCTTTCTGAGATTTAAAACCCCCCACGACCACTGAGCAATCAAATTTTTGCTGATCATGGGATAATAGCAGAGTTTCTGTAAAAATACAACCCAAGTTTTTGTTGAGTCAGTGAAATTCTTGTTTTACAAAAATGTGGTCTGAGCTAACAGATATTTTAATTTTCGTTTTTTGAAATCTCACAGGAACATATAGTAATTTTTTTTCAAGTGAACAACAATCTTTTGAAATAATATCAATTTAATATTACAAATCATGGGTGTACACAGATACAAAAATGGAGACTGGCCTTGAAGACTGGATCAGAATGTCAAACTTCAGTGTTGTTCCCATGGGTCAAAATAACTAATGACAAGATTTTTTTTTTTTTTAACTTTAATAATGTGCCATTTTGACCTTTGCATATAGTTTTGCAAGTTTTAGGAGGCATTAAGGTTGAGTGGGCAGCATAAATTAGCGGGATTACAGTGGGGATTGGCAAGTGGAAGCGAATGCTACATTAGTGAACTAGGATAACAGTTTCTTTGTTTTGGAGAGCAAAAGCACTGCAGCTCATTTTAATGAGCTGAAAAGGCTTTTGCCAGGAGCACGCTGGAACAAGTACGTTTAATGCGTGATTTACACTGGAGGAGCAGTTTTCAAAGAGGATGCTGATTTTTCATTTGTATGACAAATATCAAGATATTTACTTTTAGTCACATGATCCTTTTCCAGAGGGTGGGGATGGGGGAGTGAAGATAAATAACATGTATTTGGTGACTTATCAAAACTAATTACAAAATTTATGCCAGAGGTCAAACAGACTTGAAGGGTTAGGAGTATCAGAAATGAAAGTCTTCAAATATGAGGGATGTTTTTTCAAGAATGCAAAGTACAGATTCTAGAACAATAATGTTAAATCTTTTCAGCCTGAGAGCCAAGCATATTTCAGCAACATCAAGGGACCACATTCAATACACTGGGGCAGATCCTCTGCCCTGTTCTGCTCCCTTTGTGTCACTGAGACTTTGTTAAAGGACTTTAGCTCTTTTTGCCAGTGGGAGTAACTTAGCATAGACTATCAGAAAACTGAAGTCTTTGTCTTTGGCCGTAGACCAAGGTTGCATAAATGGATGATTGAATAGTACAGGTTTTAACCCCATTTAGGTTTTAACCCCATTTGGGTGTTTGTTTGTACATATAATGGCCAATGGGACAAACTATCAAGGAGATAAAGAAGAAAGCCCTAAGATCTATACAAGCAGTGCTGCACTTCACTCGCGTCCATGGGGGCAGTCTAATCACTTCAGCTCTTAGAGTTCTCAGGGCTAAAGTCTGTGCCGAAATACTACATGGTGCAAAAATACAGGGCTAAAAGAATACTAGCGAGTTAGATGTTGTGTCAAACACATTTTTAAGGAAATGTTCAGCCTCTCAAATTACACCCGACTTGTTTTACTCAGGGCAGAGGTAGGGGAATGTATTATTTCGACCAAAGCCAATGCCTTTATACTAATTATTGGCTCCGTATTTGGCACATGAATCAACGATGCCTTCCAAGGTTATGTCTGGAAGAACAGCTCAGCAAGCTACATACTCAACAAGTTCACCATCCCTCCATTCTTTGGGCTTTTTGGAACTTGACTTGGTTAGGACTGTAAGCAGAAGGGTAAAAACCTTAACTAAGCTCAGAGCAAAAGATATCTGTAACCCCTGGATGTAGCACACAATAAATATGTCTTCTTGTCTTTCTCAGTTAAAGAATATTCACAGATATGAGAAATATTTGGATACTTTGAATAGTACATTAAGGATGGCTTGTTATAATTGGGACTTACAAATTTACCCTAATTATGAGCTCAACTGTGAAAAGTGAAAGTTCCTAAAATGTCACAATAACTAATAAAGACAAATGTTAATGGGAAAAAGTGCAAAAAAAAAAAAAAAAAAAAAAAAAAAAAAAAAAAAAAAAAAAAAAAAAAGACAAAACGACTAAATATGTCCAAACAAAAAGGCCTCCTAATATAACTCACGGACAGCGTTAAACTCATGCTTGGTAAACAAGGGAAGTGTGGAAAAGACGGTTACTCACCTTTGTAACTGTTGTTCTTCGAGATGTGTTGCTCATATCCATTCCAGTTAGGTGTGCGCGCGCCATGTGCACATTCGTCAGAAGACTTTTTACCCTAGCAACACTCGGCGGGTCGGCTGGGCGCCCCCTGGAGTGGTGCCGCTATGGCACCAGATATATACTTCAGCCGACCGGCCACCCTTCAGGTTCGGTCTTCTTGTCGGCTACTCTGTACAGTGGGGAAGAAGGGTGGGTTTGGAATTTTGGATATGGAGCAACACATCTCAAAGAACAACAGTTACAAGGTTGAGTAAACCGTCTTTTTCTTCTTCGAGTGATTGCTCATTATCCCATTCCAGTTAGGTGGATTCCCAAGCCTCACCTAGCCGGAGGGTGGTCAGCAGTGTGAGAGTGGGCAGCGTGCAGAACCGCTAAGCTAACAGGTCTGCATCATCTCTAGACTGTTGGACCAGAGCATAGTGCGAAGCAAAGGTGTGGACCAATGACCAGGTCGCTCCGCGACATATCTCTTAGATAGGCACGTGGGCCAGGAAGGTGGCTGATGAAGCCTGATGCTCTGGTAAATGCGCAGGAGAAATGGCCCGAAGGGACATGAGCAGTCATAGCAGTGTCGTATGCATGCCGTTACCCAAGAGGAGATCTCTGGGAGAGAGACTGGTAGACCTTTGCATCCATTCAGCAACTGCCACGAATAGCTGGGGGGGGATTCTTCCAGAAGGGCTTCATCCGGAAAAAAACTCAATATAAAAGCGAATTGCCCTTACGGACATCTACCTGAGCCGAGTGTAACTGCTGCTCCCGCCAAGAAGAAAGTGAGGCATTTGGAAAGAAGACGGGAGGAAGATGTCCTGGTGGTATGGAAGGCCGACACTACCTTAGGGAGGGAATGCCGGATGAGGTCGCAACTGTACCTTGTCCTTGTGAAAGACAGTATACGGTGGGTCCACCGTAAGCGCTCGAAGTCGAGACCTTCTGGCCGATGTAGTGTAATGGCCACTAGGAAGACTCTCTTCCCACGAAGGTACAGGAGTGAGCAAGTCGCCAATGCGTCAATGGTGGATGCATAATCTGCTTAGGACTAAGTTGAGGTCCCAGGTGGGGGAAGGCCGGCGTACTGGGGTAGAGGCACTCCAGGCCTTAAGAAAATCTAATACTACAAGGGTGTGAAAACACAGGAGTGGCCATTTCTCCAGGATGGAATGTGGAGAAATAGCCGCCAAGTGCAGCCCTCAGAGAAGATACTTGCCAGGCCTATTTGCTTAAGAGACCAGAGGTAGTCCAAAACAGTGGGGATCGAGACCTCAGAAGGAGTAACATTCTGCGTTGTACACCAGCAGGAGAAATGCTTCCACTTGGCCAGGTAACGTGGACCGAGTGGAAAAGCTTTCTGCTACTTAGAGTAATATGCTGTACCGGAGCGGAACAGCGGAACTCCGATGTGTTCAGCCATGCAGGAGCCACGCCGTGAGGTGAAGGGCCCGTAGGTCCGGGTGGCGAAGACTGCCGTGGTCCTGCGTTATGAGGTCTGGAAGGAGTGGCAGGGTAACTGGGCTGGCCATGGACAGGTTGAGCAGTGTGGTGTACCATTGTTGTCTGGGCCACACTGGAGCAATCAGGATTAGATGCGCTCTGTCCCTGCAGAGTTTTATTAGGACCTTGTGAACCAGAGGGAATGGCGGGAAGGCATAGAGCAGGTGGTGCCTCCAAGACATGAGGAATGCGTCCGTGATCGATCCCAGTGAAAGACCCTGGAAGGAGCAGAACGCTTGGCATTTCCTGTTCGTGCGAGAGGCGAACAGGTCTATGACGGGAAAACTCCACCTCTGGAAGATCGAATGAATAACTTCCGGTCTTATCGACCATTCGTGACAGAGGACGGATCTGCTCAGCTGATCCGCCAGAGTGTTCCGAATCCCTGGGAGAAAGGACGCTACCAGGTCTATTGAGTGGGCTATGCAGGAGTCTAATGGTCTCTTGACACAGGGGAGAAGAGCGAGTCCCTCCCTGTTTGTTGATATAATACATGGCCGTTGTGTTGTCTGTAAACACTGAGACACAATGGCCGTGAAGATGGTGCTGGAATGCCTGGCACACGAGGCGGACTGCTCTCAGCTCTCGGACGTTTATGTGGAGCGTCGGCTCCTGCGATGACCAAAGGCCCTGGGTACGAAGGTGACCGAGGTGAGCCCCCCAACCGAGAGATGACGCATCTGTCATCAGGGATAGCGAGGGCTGTGGTGGATGGAACGGTAGCCCTGCACACACCAGGGAGGGAGTTAGCCACCAGTCAAGGGAGCGTAAGGTGCTCGGGGGAACGGTCACCAGAATGTCTATTGGGTCCCTGCCCAGATGGTAGACCGAACTGAGCCACGTTTGAAGGGGCCGGAGGCGGAGCCTGGCATATTTGGTCACATAAGTACAGGCGGCCATGTGGCCTAGTAGGCCGAGACACGTGCGAGCCGAGGTGGTCGGGGAGATCTGCAGACCTCGAATGATTGCCGTGATCTTCTGGAAACGTGGCTGAGGTAAGTAGACCCTGGCTCGAGTGGAGTCCAGGGTTGCCCCTATGAAGTCCAGCCTTTGTGTGGGAACCAGTGTGGACTTATCTGCATTGAGGAGCAGCCCCAACCGGGAGAATAGATCCGTGATTATGTCCACGTGCTGTTTGACCTGAGTCTGGGAAGTTCCTTTGACGAGCCAGTCGTCCAGATACGGGAATACATGTATCTGCTGCCGGCGGAGGTGGGCGGCGACGACGGCCATACACTTCGTAAACACCCTTGGGGCCGTGGAGAGGCCAAAGGGGAGGACAGTGAATTGGAAGTGCTGGTGATTGGCTACAAAGCGAAGATTCCTCCTGTGTGGAGGGAAGATGGGGATGTGGAAGTATACGTCCTTCATGTCATGGGCGGCATACCAGTCTCCAGGATCTAAGAACGGGATAATAGTCCCCAGGGAGACCATGCAGAACTTCAACTTGACCATAAATTTGTTGAGGCCTCGTAGGTCTAGGATAGGCCTGAGGCCTCCCTTGGACTTGGGGATCAGAAAGTAGCGGGAGTAAAACCCTTTCCCCTTCTTATCTGGTGGTACCTCCTCTATTGCTCCTGCGGTGAGGAAAGACTGCACCTCTTCTAAGAGGACTTGCTCGTGAGAGGGGTCCCTGAAGAGGGACTGGGTTGGGGGGTGGGAAGGCGGGGTTGAAACAAACTGGAGGTGGTATTCTTGTTTTACCATGCGTAGGACCCAGATGTCTGAAGTCAACTGGGACCACGCTGGGAGGAAGTAGGAGAGACGGTTGGAGAAGGGAGGAGAAGGATCCTGTCTGAAACTGGTACACCGTCCTCGTGCGTACCTTCAAAAGGTAGACTTTGGCCCCGGAGGTGCTTTTGGGGGGCCATGGTTTTGACCTGCTTGGGGCCCGGACTGGCGTCTACGGCCACCCCACCCGCGCCTTCTGTTGAAGTCTTGTCTGTGCCGGGGCACAAAGTACTGCCGGTGGGGTTGAGGCCAGAAGGGTCTGCGTTGAGTCACAGGCATATGCATGCCCAACGAACGCATGATGACCCTGTTGTCCTTTAAACTCTGTAACCTGGGGTCGGTCTTTTCAGCGAATAGCCCCTTGCCATCAAAGGGTAAGTTCTGGATGGTGTATTGGAGCTCGGGTGGCAGGTTGGAGACCTGGAGCCATGAGATATGCCTCATGGTGATACCTGAGGCCAGAGCTCTGGCTGCCGAGTTGGCCGCATCGAGAGAAGCCTAGAGGGAGGTTCTAGCCACCTTCTTCCCTTCTTCAAGGAATGCGGCAAATTCCTGGTGAGAATCCGGGGGTAGTAGTTCTGTGAATCTACCCACCTCCGCCCAGGTGTTGTAGTTATAATGGCTCAGGAGAGCCTGCTGATTGGCCACCCAGAGCTGAAGGGTGCCTGCCGAATACACCTTGCGGACCTACACCAGTAGGTCCATCCGCCTAGCCTCCTTTGATTTGGGGGCTGGCGCCTGTTGGCCACGGCATTCCCTTTCATTGACCGATTGGACAACTAATGAGGAGGGAGGAGGATAGACATATAAATATTCGTACCCCTGGGAGGGTACCATGTATTTCCTCTCAACTCCCTTTGCTGTAGGGGGGATGGAGGCTGAGGACTGTCATAAGGTGTCAGCAGTGGCCTGGATGGTCTTGATGAAAGGCAAAGCCACCCTAGTGGGGGCATCTGCTGACAGGATGCTCACAACTGGGTCCTCGATCTCTGGGACCTCTACTGGAAGATTGATGTTGAGCGCTACCCTCCTAAGGAGGTCCTGATGGGCTCTGAGGTCTATCGGCGGGGGACCTGATGATGAGGTCCCTGCCATTGCCTCATCTGGAGAGGAAGAGGATGAAACGCCGGGGATGAGGGGGTCCTGAATGGCCTCTTTGCTCATGGGTTGGTTCCTGCTCCAGTGGTACCGGGGACACTGGTGAGATGGAATCATCTGCTCCTCTGTCCCACTGGAGGGGGGAACGGCTAATGGTGGGCCTCTGGAGCTCGATTGCTCTGAGGAGGCGGTAGCAGGTCCTGGACCAACAGAGCACTTGGGCCTGTGGTATGCCCAGTAGACCGACCTCCTGTGAAGACCCCGGTAGGTCACCTCCGTATCTCGTTCTGGTGATAATAACTGTCGCGCATTGGGAGGACACTTGACGTTTGCCTGGATGGCCATGGGAGAGCAGATGAAACCTTGGGCTGAAGGTTCCGATGGACCTCGTCCCCCTTATAACGGGACTGAGCCGGGTACATAATGTACGTGTGAATCGAGATCGGGACTGCGACCAGCCAGTGCCGGAGGTCCGACAAGACATCTCGAGTTCCTGCTTTTGAAATGGTCCGAGCGGTAGGTGCCTGATCGGTCCGAGAACTAGAGGGTGGCCGCAGATATGTAGGTGAGAAGGTGGGTATCCGCCGTGCCGCGAGTCTGACCACTGTGCTGTGTAGGAAGACGGTGCCGGGCGGCGAGCGGTGTCAAGAGTGGGAGTGTCGTCTCAACCGGGAGCGGCCTGCGGGACCGGATCTTCTGAGCGGTGCCGTCCCGCTGAGCCCGACAGGACTGTGGTCCTAGTCAGGGTCGGCTTACCCAGAGATTGGCATTACCCGCCACCAGCGGTCACCGATGCCAGGGGTAGAGGCAGTGCCGAATCGTTAAGGCGAATTATCGTCTCTCGCCGCCAAAAATGCCTCTGGGTGGGTGCATTGGTGAGCTCTACCGCCGGTACGCGGCCGGGGAGCTATTCAGGCACAGGACTCGACGGCCATACCATGGGACGGAATCCAACGGTGCCGATTTTAGTCTGTGCCGCGGCGTGGGTATCAGACCGGCGGTCATTCTGGGTTGCCTCTCTTGGCTGCGATTGTTGGGTGTGCCCAAAGCAGCAGGGTCTTGCCTTCTTCCAACCTCGTGGAGACGGAGCAATCGTGAGCCGACTTTCTGGTGCCTCAGGTGCAGCCTTGCGTGCCGGAGTCTTTAGGCGCGTACCGGTCGATCCAGGTCCTAGGGGTGCTTCTGCTCACAGCTGACCAGTGCTAGGTGCCGAAGGTGGCGGTGTCAGAGGCGCCTCCATGAGAGCTGTTTCAGTCTGATGTCCCGCTCCTTTTTAGTTTGCGCTTGGAAGCCTTGCAAATAGACACTTAGCTGTTAGTGCGATTCTCGAGCACTTCAAACAGAGTTGTGTGGGTCTCTGTTGGCATTGGCTGTGACAGGCCGAGCCCGTTGAAGCCCAGTGAGCGGGCATGTAGCACTGGCACGGGTGTGGGAAGGGGCTACGCCCCTGAGCCCCGCTAACTAGTACTAAAACTAACTATACTAGAGCTTCAACTAATTCTAATATCTACAAGAAGAACAACTATGTACACAGTAACCACGAGACCCGAGTAGCTAGGGAAGGTGGAGGTCAGCTAAGCCGCACTCCACTGTTCCAATGACCGACACGCGGTGTAAGAAGGAACTGAAGGGTGCCGGGTCGGCTGGGGTACATATCCGGTGCCATAGTGGCGCCACTCCAGGGGGCACCCAGCCGACCCGCCGAGTGTTGCTAGGGTAAAAAGTCTTCCGACGAACGTGCACGCGGCTCGCGCACACCTAACTGGAATGGATATGAGCAATCACTCGAAGAAGAACTAGAAACTAATGAACCAAAATTGTTGTGTCAGAAATTAGGTCTAACTGGTGGAAAAATAATGAGGGCATGGGCTATTCCACTCCATTCTGGGGACCTTAAAGGAAGAGATTTTGGAAAACAAAGCGGCTACTGGAGTGAGCTTTACCCTCATGGCAGCCACCTCTACTGTCTCCTGGGACAAGGGCCGTCCCTAGGATGGTGCGGGTCTGGAACATAGGCATCGAGTTTCTAATCTGCTGGGGGATGCTTACCCCTGGCTCTGTCCAGGCTCTGCCTCCACTCCACTCTTTCCGCCAAGGCCCCACTCTGACCCTGCCCTCACTCCCACCCAGTTCTGCCCTCCTCTCACTTCCCCCTCAGTACCTCCTGATGTCACGAAACATCTGATTTGTGGCAGGCACTAGGCGCTGAGAGGGAGGGGGAGATCGGCTGATTGGTGGGCAGGAGGGGGAAGTTTTGGTAGGGGGAGTTCCTCCTCTCCGCCACCCTCCTGCGCATCCCCATTCGCCACCTCACCCCACTTTCCCAGGGTGTTTGCAGTAACTGGTTATTGGTTTCCCAGCTTTTCCTCTTTTCCCTCTCTCCTAGGTTTCCATGGATGGCTGCGTGGGAAAGGAATGCCATCTTTTGCAGGATCTCTCCTAAATGCAGGCAAAGCCCGTCAAGCTCCTCCTGCTTTCCTTCAACATAACTGAAAAAGACCCCCCCAAAAAGGGTATTACTAAGGCAGGCTGGGATTATGTCAATTCAACGGTTTCCCTCAGCAGATCCCACAGTGAAGAGCTCTAGTGGAAGTTAAAGTTGTTTAAAGCTCACTGCAAAAATGCTGAAAGAGGACAGAACTATATATCCTCTTCTGGTATGAATCTTTCATCAGGTGGATGCAGAGGGCTTAGCTGGTGCAGGGAGGTATGGTTAATATATACCAGGGAGATCTTTCCTGAGTCTAGCCTTCAGTTTAGTTAAAGTTGTTTTCAAAAGATTTTTCAAGTTGAAACATTACAGTTTCTTAGCAACAACACTGCTGTAGAGTGCATGCAGTGCTTTTGAATTACTCAAGACAGCCTGGTTATGTTTCTCTAAAGCATTCTGATTAGGTTTTAATTTAGGTTAAGCCACTTACATATCTTAAAATTTTCTTCTCTCTTAGTAATTGCAAATAAGGTTATACATCTAAAAGCTCCTTTATACGTATGTACATATATACCTCCACAACCAAAAATCATCTCTCATATAGATGAGCGAGCACATATTTCTGAACAACTTCTCCTTTGGGAGAAGAGCGCTAATCACAGAAAATTAAGCTATGGCATTATCATCACTACAACTCTAATACCTCATTGATTCAATCATATTTTATTTTGTGCCAGTTGGTTTGAACACCCCATAAAATAAGTAAAATGATAACAATTATTTCTGGCATGTTTTTAATGAAATGCTTATACATTCTCTCTCATCATGTCCCTGAAACATTCACAGTTTGGATCTGAGCTTGTAGACAAAGAAATCATTGTAAGAATACTCTTCCCTATTCTGATTGTATTTAAAACCCTAGCAACCATAAAAATGAAATGTGTATCAAGTCTTGCAAAATCTTTTAGAGGTTTCCACAAAATAAAACAATTCCTTCCTACTGGGAAAAAGACTTCAAATCTCCCAATAAATTTTGAATTTGATAGTTCTACTTTTCCCATTAGCACTGTGAACCAACAGTTCTCTACGTTCTCACTGATCCATATCCTGTAGTCTCTTTTAAGGTGAGTGGCATATTTATTATTTAAATTTTCCAAAACTGCCTCGTTTTAAGTTTATAACACTTGTATGAAACTAGAATAATGTATATGAAATTTCAAAGTGTACTGATGATTTTCTGCACTAAACATTAATTAGGGTTTGCATTAAAAATACCACATTTGAAGAAACTTCAGAAATACCATTAAAACAACATTTTGGGTGAAAGATTTGGCATGACAAATTATTAATTGCCTAAGTCAGTTTCTAGTCAATGGAAGCCCTGCTTAAATGCGGACTAATTAAGAACTGCAAAATTTCAACGAACATGGCTAAACATTTATCTTAATAGAGCAGTTTACATGGTTCAGCCAATAAACAGCTGTCAATAAACTACTTGGAATAGTTTAAGAATTCCATGAAAGTTTTTTCCTCATCCACTCTATATAGTAAAATGATTCTCTCCAATTTTCTGTATGGCTAACAACATTATCTGGACTTTCTGAGAGATGAGTGAAGGAGATACACCCCACAGACTAACTCCCTTCCCTGTTGAGAAGAGAACAGCAGCTCTAAAATGGCCAGTGAGCTGCTGAATGGTTATGATCATGTTTAAGTGTCAGTTTCTTCAAGACAGTACAGAGTTAAAAAGTGAAATATTGGAAAATTTCAGGGAGATAACTATTATCAGAATCATGGGTATTTTGTCACTATTTGAACAGTATTTAATTACCTTACTGCTACATTTTCTAAAGGATTTTGATCCTTCTCTTCTAGTAACAATTTTTTTTTTATAATCAAAAAAGAGCAATTCCCTATATCTCTTGATAAATCAGCTTTTTCAGGCACTGAGATTAAGTTTACATCTTCATGTGATCAGAAATATGTAATTCAAATGGTTTGGGAGAATGAGAGAAATAGTTTGTTCACTAGAATTTCTCCTCCCCTCATATTATAAGGGCCACTCAAACTAGATATAAGAAAGTACTTTGGGCTTTCTTCTCATAGGGCTGAGATTGCTGCCCAAGCCTTTTCTGCTTCCATTTTTTTCCCGTTAAGACAAGGATATAGAAAGATCAGAATCCAATATTTTATATATATATACACACACACGAAAAAGCTTTGCCATCTCGCATGAAAAAAAGATGATGATTTAGGTTATTTGGAAGCTAGTTCTGATAAATTATTTGGCCTATGAAAGGATCTGTGTTCAGCTCAGTGATTATTAAAACAGCACTTACACCTTTGGGAAAAATGTATAACAACTTTAATTCATAAACATCATATACCTTAGATATTCAAGCTATACATTCACTTTGTTTCCCTCAAGATTTTCCTGATGACATTTTCTTCTACCAAACATTTTTAAAATATACCCCAAAGACTTCCAAATAGCCATACTTGGTTAATAATTTGATGTACTGTTTTTTAAAAAACTTTCGCCAAAAAACAGCATGAAAGAAGGCATCGATTTTAATGGCATTTAAACAAGCCCCACTCCCACATCTCCAAAACTACCCTTAGCTGAATTTACTGAAAATTATTTTAAAATAATCAGTTAGTAACAAGACTTTCAAAAGAGGTAGTGATCAAAGTGCCTGCTAACAACGTTAGACTGAGATTTATTTACAGGTCAGAAAAGAGTGAACAGCACAACCAAAACATGTGATTACCTTTTAAGCAGACTCAGAAAAGCATCACAATGAAAAAGACTTTACCACATTTATTGTCCTTAGGAAAAGGAACAGTCCAGCATTGATGCGGACATGGAAATCATGAGACAGACACCACAACATGGACAAATGTGAAGACTGTAACTTTATTAAAAGCCAGTGGGGAACCACTCCCGAATGATCTAGCAAGGCTGTTTCACCGTAAATTTCAACTGGGCATAGGGGTGGGAATGAAGGCAGTGTCCCTTTTACACCCTCCTGCCTGGTTGGGATGCTGGCTGGAAGCCAGATCCCCAACCACTTCCCCTGCTCCACTCAGGAGGCTGCAGAAATGAGATGAGGAAAGCCACATGCTGCACAACACACAGGGGCAGCTCCAGGCACCAGCATGCCAAGCGTGTGCCTGGGGCGGCAAGCCACAGGGGGCGTTCTGCCGGTCGCCACGAGGACGGCAGGCAGGTTGCCTTCGGCAGCATGCCTGCAGAGGGTCCACTGGTCCTGCGGCTTTGGTGGACCTCCCACAGGCGTGCCGCCGAATCCGCGGGACCGGTGACCTCCCGCAGGCAAGCCGCCGAAGGCAGCCTCCCTGCCGTGCTTGGGGCGGCAAAATACCTAGAGCCGCCCCTGACAACACATGTAGGCATGCCCAGCTCTGCACAATGTTGTACTCTGGGCCCATACTCAAAGCAGCCTTTCGTGTTACAGGGACCTTACATTGGACCCTATTTAACCAACTGACCCCACTGGAACCCATCAAAGTTGCAACAATGTACTTTAACCCCATCCCCCAAGCATGGCCGGATTTAGGCCTATTCCATCAATTCCCCAGAATTGGGCCCCGCGCCTATTCCTCCTTCCCTGGCTAGAGGTGCCTTTTTAATTTTTACTCACATGGCGGCACTCCGGGTCTTCGGAGGCACTTCGGCGGTGGGTCCTTCAGTGCTGCCGAAGACCTGAAGCGAGTGAAGGATCCGCCGCTGAAGTGCCGCCGAAGACTCGGAGCACTGCCCGGTGAGTACAAGCCCCACGTGTTTTTTTAGCTGTGTTTTTTTGTTTGTTTGTTTGTTTTTTAGTCATCCCTGCTGGGGCCCCGTCGAAACTGTTTGAATTGGGCCCCGCACTTCCTAAAGCAGGCCCTGCCCCCAGGTGGACTTCTGATGCTGGATGGAAAGTGAAAACCACCCCCACAGCAATTTGCCACTTGGGGAAAGTCCCTTCCAGACCCCAAATAAAGTTTGACAGTCAGCCTAGCCTCCTGAGTAAGACTGCAGCTGGAACAGAGCCCCCGTGGCTATTTGCCACCAGCAAGAGCAAGCAGATGTCATCACCTCTCCTGCCCCTGCAGGCAAGAACCAAATCAGCTGGCCCCTCATAGCCCTGTAGTTCAGTGGCAGCAGGACTGGGCGGGGCAGGCTCCATTGATGTATGCTATGAGGAAGCCCATCCTGTGATACAGGGCAGTGGAGGGAAGGAACGACAAGCACCTGCCCCATCCCTCATATGTGCATGGAGCAGGGAGAGGAAGGGGGAGCACAAGTAGCACTGCCTCAGTTGCTCCTGCTTGCGATTTCCTTTTTTCCCCTTTCACCCAGAAGAGGAAGGAAAAAAGATACTCCATCATCTCCATCAAAGATGCACCTCGGCTAGTGAAGTGAGCATTACCCGATATAATATTCCATGCCACTAGCAGTTGTGCCTATTTAAATTTTTCATACCAATGAATTTTTCATACCAATGAATTCTCTTTGTTTTTCCATGTGATCATTCTTCATATTTTTAAATGTAAAATCATTAAAATCAGAATGGGGTTTATAAATGTTGATCATGAGAATTGTGTAAGAAAACTAGCAGAGGCACACTCAGATAAAATGATTGGGGTATCTGAAAAGAATCATCCTTCATGCCTGATGGGGAAAACTGAGTTAAGAAACTGGAAAAACCGATGAGCAACTTTGATTCACATAAATGAGAATGTGTCAGTTGTAGAACATATGAATATTTCTTTTTGAAGTAAAACATGTAAGACTGAACTAGAAAAAAAATCCTCCCCATAAATAATTAATTATGCCTCAATTTACAGGCTGAATTTAGGAACCAAGGGCCAAAATCACTCCTGTTGATACAGGAAAGTGAAAGTTGCCTTCTGTGGTCCAGAGGGGTTTCATGCAAGGGTACATCTCTCAATTGCCAGGCTTGCCAGTGTGTGATACAAGCAATCGCAATGAGCGACAAACTATAGAAATGTGGAACACCTGTGGTTTGTCATGCCATAAGTGACATTTATAAAGGTTGTTAACTATAACACCAAGAGAAAAGGCTTTTTTTCTCATTGTGTGAATTAAATAAGTTACTTTTTTTTTTTTTTAAAGAAAACTAAGAAAATAAATTCCATCAAATGCAGTCATAAGGACCCCTCCCCTTCGCACCTGCACACACAGGTTGTCAGAAGGGGCTGAATTCTGGACCTTCAGATTCCCGCACAGATCTTTACCCTTGAAGCTACAGGATTATCTTTTTTTTTTTTTTTTTTTTGCAGTCCAGCCTCTAGGGAGGAATGTGATGCATATTTAAGCAGCAAGCTACACAACTATTGGGTAGAAAGAAACAAAGTTGGAATCAGGACTCCTGGGTTCTATCTCTGTCTGAAGGGCAATGGTGTTTAATGGTTGGAGTGGTATGAATGACAGAAGGAGTGTAGTGTCACCACCCATCTAATTGAAGGGATTAAGTGCCGTGGAAAACACTGTACTGAAAGAAACTATGTTGGTGAGACATTCCTTGAATATCTGAGGATTCTGTAAAGAAATATCTAATCTGTTTAAACACATTTTCACCTTGTAGATATCTGTAATTAACTGCCATCATTTTAACAGACAGAAACAGAACAAATCTAAATGCTTTGCAGGGTCCTCATCCATTGTGCCCATCAAAGAAGCACTATCAAAATATCTGGGGAGATGCAAGACAGCTGTGTGTGGCCAAATCATCTTAGTCTAAAAAGCAGGAAATTGTATTTATGAATGCAGTTTCTGACTCTCTGGAGAAGCCTGGCTGAGCTGCAGTGGTGAGTACATGCAAGCAACTGGAGGGAAGACAATCCAATAACTTATTTCTATTTGATCCATTAAAAAAATGAAGTAGGATTTCCAACAGTGTTAGATCAGTATGTGTCAATCTGGTGCTCTCTATCCACACACACAGATACATTATAAATTATAAATATTCTCACTATATTTTATATGTTAAAATATTACAGGTGAAGTTTTTAGTGCCACTTATAGTTAAGTTTCCCTCAGCCTTTCCAATATAAGACCCTGCTTTCAGTTGCTTATAACTTTTACTAACTATTAGGACTGAAATATTTCATACTGACTGCTTGCCTCAGGCTTCTGTTTTTTAATTTCAACTGAAATAATTCAGTCATTTCTGAAAATGAAATTACAGGAAATACATTTTGTCCATGTTAAAAAAACAAACGTACAGCATTTCATTGAGGCTGGTGCCTATGTGCTTCGAGGGAGGGCTTGTAATTTAGCATGGAGTGGTCCTGGTGTCAGATGTGCTTTTTTAACCAAAAATATTGCCCAAATTTGGCTAACTTCCAGGCCCCCAAAAAGTCGCAATTCACACATGCTCAGTGGAGACTGGTTAGAGTTTGGCAACTGAATTCTCTAAGATTCCATATGCATTGGGCATTCTAAAGCCCAGGGCTTGCAGTACTTTCTTCACAATGGCGCCTCTGGACAGCTGGGTGGCAGGCATTATAACAGAGCAGGGAGATTGTCCTGCGCTTTTCCTGCTGTAGGCAGCCTGGACAAGGAGAAAGCCACCTAACTAGAATGCGGAAGAGTGTGGAAAAAGGGGGAGACATGGGAAGGAGGAGACAACAGAGGACGGGGGAAGTAGGGAGAACCTGGAACTGAACACTGGTGTCCTGAGTGTCTACATTTCTCAGCTGTCACTACATATCTGTGAAACCCACTGGCTAACTGTGTCTCTCATCCCCCTCAAGTGTTTGGTCCACAAAAAGGAGAGCAATCTTACCAGTTATTCCATTAGCTCAGGCAATGGAGATCTGTGCTTTGGA
Source organism: Chelonoidis abingdonii (assembly GCF_003597395.2). Taxonomy (NCBI): domain Eukaryota; kingdom Metazoa; phylum Chordata; order Testudines; family Testudinidae; genus Chelonoidis; species Chelonoidis abingdonii. The sequence continues at coordinate 116,907,025 of NC_133770.1, forward strand.
TTTAAAGGTACAGATGTTACTGGTGACCTAAGCTAGGGGTCCAAATGGTTTAACATGTTATTTCTGTTTTATGTTTGTTTAAGGAACTTGGAAATTGTATCTGACAGATTACATTAAAAGGTTAAGGTTGTGAAATCAAGCACTCAGAAGTTGGGAAATGCCAATTTAAGGTTGCCCAGGCAAACTTAATTTGCCCCTGCACCCCCCCCCCCCGTGTGTGTAAGCATTATGATACAGTCACATACTACTATGATATGGTTACATATAATTTTTTTTTCTACGGGACCCATTCTTAGTTCAGTGAATGGGTGGCCATCATTGGCACATTCAATACCTTTGTTACTGTATTTATACCAGTTGCAATAAAATTTTGTCCTTGCTAAAGTGTCACAAATCCAAAGTTACTCTTTGAGATGGCAAAACAACTTTTGCCAGAGTTAAGGTTTTTAATTATGCTTCTATGAATGGCTATGTATACTTTACTGTACCTAAGGATCATACTTTAACCTTTATGGCCTTGAGGACTTGTCCTCACTAAGGAATTGAAGAACAAACTCTTAACTCTGTCTTCAGAATTTATAAGTCTGCTCGAACTTCCCTGCCTTCCTTCAGCTGCTCTCACTTACTTCTCAATCAGTGCCTTAAATTGAACCTCCAAATATCCACTCCCAAATAAACAAGCTCCCAAACCAGAATGCCAATTTCAGGAATTGACAGTGCATTGAGAGTTTACTTCAGGAACACAGCTAACGGCTGAGGAGGATTTCTATCAGTAGGAAGGCAGGCAAAAGTCATGACCTGTCCCACCTCCCAGATGCCAGAAAAAAATGGTTACTAATCTTTCATAACTGTTGTTCTTTGAGATGTGTCGCTAATGCCCATTTCATGCTAGGTGTGAGTGTGCCACATACACAGTTGCCAGAGATTTTCCCATTAGTGGCATCCATAGGACTAGCTCTAGTACCATCTGGAGCTGTGCGCATATGTGTCTGCACTCTCTCACTTCCTTCTTGCCAGTAACTCTGACAGAGGGGTTGGAGGGTGGGTCATGGAATGGACACTAAGAACTATATACACTAACTACAATAACTCTGCAATATATGACAGAAAAGTCCAAATCATTGGGAAAGCAGCCTTGCAAGAGCAAGAAGGATCATTCCAGGCAAACTGTCATGGGTAGTAAGAAGGAACTGAGAGGTGTGAGGCTGGCATGGGTCCTTATGCATAGGTGCACGGCTCCAGAGGACGCTAAAGCCGGTCCTACAGATGCCACTAAGGGAAAAATCTCTGGCAACTGTGCACGTGGCGTGCACACATCTAGCATGGAATGGACAGAACATGCACTCAAAGAACAACCTTTACTACTCAGAGCAGTGTTCCCTGTTTGATCTGCCTCTGAATCCTTAAACACAACAAGTTTCTATGTCATCCATTCACTGTCATCCATTCAGGGGTGGGCAAACTATGGCCCAGGGGCTGCACCCGGCTCTCCAGACATTTTAATCCCGTGGCCCATGGGAGCTGCAGGGGTGGTGTCTGCAGATGGACAGTGCAAAGAGCCACCTGGCCATGCCTCCCTGTAGAAGCCAGAGGGGGGACATGCCGCTGCTTCTGGGAGATGCTTGAGGTAAGCGCCGCCCGGAGCCTGAACCCCTGACCCCCTCCTGCACCTCAACTCTCTGCCCCAACCCTGATCCCCCTCCCTCCCTCTGAACACCTTGGTTCCAGACCGGAGCACCCTCCTGGACCCCCAACCCCTCATCCCTAGCCTCAGCCAGAGACCTCACCCCACCCTGAACCCTCAACTCCCAATTTTGTGAGCATTCCTGGCCCACCATACAATTTCAGATGTGGCCCTCAGGCCGAAAGTTTGGCCACCCCTGCACTAGCTGGTCATTTTTTAGAACAGTGGTCCCCAAACTGTGAGGCATAAGACCATTCGGGGGTGCATGGCAGAGCCTGAGCCAGCCCCTGCAGGGGGTAGCAAGGGAGTGCCACCCAGCCCACACTCTGATCCCAGCTCCACCCCAGCTCTGGTCCCAGCCCCAGTCCCAGCCACGGCTTCATTTCCAGCCCCAGCCTCAGCTCTGGGGCCCTGCTTCTGACTGTGGCCTCATTCCCTGAAAAAGTTTGAGGACCACTGTGTTTTAGAAGTAAAGGGATTTTTCACCTCATGCGTATTATAAATTAGGAACTATATTGTACACTGGATATAGAAATATTTGCACCTTTGGATTTCCTATGACTTAGGGAGTCTATGAACTGATTTCAAATCCATAATTTATAGATCAGTTCTCTAACAGATTCTTCAAAGAAGGTTTAAGAAAGGAGTCAAAATATTTTTTCACAGATTCTCAACAACATAAGTAATTTAACTAGACTAAATTTTGGCTGTATGTTTTAGAGGGCATTCTCTAACTTCTTTTACATGATGTTTTCAGAAAAGCAGGCATCAGAATCTGCCATTCTAATATTTTACACATTTTCACATACAGAGTGGTAGGAAACAAGCAGCTGGCCTAACTGTTGCAGAGTTATTTATTCAGGAGAGGGGATAACAAACAAAGTTCAAAAAGGAAGGAAGATACACTAGCTTCTTTAGTAGAAAGGATTTCAGTGTAAACCAGCTTCAACAGCCAAGACCAAAACACAATTTAGACATGAATGTTTAATTACTTTGGGACTGATGTGAACTGCAAGCTTCAAGAGAGGATACACATGCTTACCCGTCCTCGTTCGGTGAGGGTTGTCAACATGATGATCAGCGATAACCTATGATCCCAGACGACCTGCCAGAAATGTGCGCAGGTATGTGGAAGAGGCCCTTGAGTGGCGATATATCTGTTCACAATGCCAGCAGAAGGAATTTCCATCTGTCAGGAGAAAAAGCACCTTACGTATCATTACTCAAATGCCCAATGTAATATTGTTTTCTTGTTTAAAATAATTTTCACAATGATGATCTTCTGAAGGAAGCTTAAAGAAACAAGTTGAGTAACAAGATTAACAAATTCACCTTAAATATCTTACAGAATACCACAATATTTGATTACTAATTTAAAATGGACCAAAATCACATGCTGAAACACAGCAATTTCTTTTAAATTATTTTTCTACACAACAATGAAACCTAGTTATAAACTCACTCAGATCCCTGAAGCCATTTACGAACTGATGAGTGTAGCATACAAATCATTACAACTTAATCTAAAATGAAAGGTTATGTACTGACTTGCTAAATTTACTCTCAACAGGCAGACATTTTGAATTCTCCAGAAAATGTTTTACTTATCAGATTGTAAAATTTTACAACCTATAATTCTTTATTATCCCTCGCACATTTTAAAAGAAAAAATATACTTACAAAAACCATGTTTTCTTTCGCTTCCCAACATTTACCCCCTATATTTAGCTTCTCAGCTGCTAGACTTGTCAACTACAGCAGCAGTTCTCAACGTTTTTCCGATTCATGACCTAAAACCCAGCTGCAGGGGTCAAACTGTGCTGATATGTGGTGGTTTGATAAACTGGTAAATTTATCTGGAGAATGTCTTCTTGTGATCCAGAACATACACGATCGTTTATTTAAAAAGTCTCTCTCTCTTATGGTTGAAAGGAAAACCTTCAAAAGGTGAACTGATGCAGTGAGGTGGCTCAAATCTGGAGTTAGCCTTAAATAATTACTCTCAGAAAAATATAAACTGACCCTGTTCATTTCAATATGCAATTAACTCTGAAATCTAATTATGACGATTTAAGTGCCAGCTTGGTTATTTCATTGCTAATCAAAGCAAATGAGAAAGGAGATGGACATCATGCATATCTGCTAAGAGAGTAGAATCACTTTTTGGAACTCAAGTAGGTAGTGTCTGGTTTGTGGACAGAGTACCAATACTTCTATTTTCCAATATCTATTTGGATTCAGATTCTCAAGGACATCACTCAGAACTCAAACATGCAAAAATGCTTTTCATACAGTTAGACCACCCAGAGGAACAATCCAGACTTTCCTCATAGCTTGTGTCACACAAGGGAACATGTTAACTACTTGTATGAAGGCACATGCTCGCAAAAGGAATCAGGGGCTGGGAGAGTAAGGGGTCAAACAATAAGACGTTAAGAAGCAGTAACGATGGTTCTTCAAGGCATGTGCCCCTATGAGTGCTCCGCTGTAGGTGTATCTGTTTCCCCGCACTGCTGGTTGGAGAATTTTGGTAGCAGTGTTCATTTGGCCCACACAAGCATTGCTGCCTCACTCTAACCTTGTGGTCTGCCACGAGACTAACCAGCATTGCACAGGCAAACTCTCCTCAGTTCCTTCTCTACCACAGAGTGTATGATAAGAACTCCGAAGCAGAGGGAAGGAGGTTGGTTCATGGAGCACCCAAGGGGGACACATCTTGAAGAACCATTGTTACTGCACAGTGTCATTACTTCTTCTTTGAATAGTGTCCCTATGGGTGCTCCACTGTAGGTGACTCCTGAGAAGTATGAAGCCCCAGCCTCCAGTAGAGCAGAGTCGGGTCTGTGACAGATGACAGTATTGTGGCACTGAATGTGGCATCTACAGCAGAGTCCCCCAGGATGGCACAGGGTTCGGCAAATGTATGCGCAGATGCCCAGGTAGCAGCTCTGAAGATTTCTGATATAGGGATACCCTTGGAGAAGACGATGGACGAGGAAACCAATCTCATAGAATGTGTGCAGATTACAGATGGAAGTGCTAAATTGCTAATCTGATAACAGAGCTTGACAGAATTTGAGGCCCATTTAAGAGAGCCTTTGAGCTGAAATCGTGTGCCTCTAGACCTGTCTGCTATGGAGAGGAAGAGTCTAAAAATTCTTGTCCTGTCCAAATGCAAGGCTCCTTACATTGAAAGTATGGAGGATGGCTTCTCTATTATCCTGGTGAGGTTTGGGATAAAAGATAGGAAGGTGAATGAGCTAGTTCACGTGAAATGCAGAAATCACTTTGGAGGTGAACTTCGGATGTAGTCTCAGCGTGACTTTGTCGAAGAAAAACATTGTAAAGGTGGGTGTGCCATCACGGCTGTTATCTCCTTTAGCCTTCTTGCCAAGGTAATGGTGATCAGGAACACCTTCTTCATGGAAAGATGAATTAAAGAACAAGTGGTCAGGGGTTCAGAGGGCAATCTAGTCACTTCTTTTAATACTAAATTGAGATCCTGTTGTCAGAATGTGTCACAGAATACCACTGCATCTCTCTCTCTTGGTCATGTGGGAATTTGCAGCAGAAACTGTCCACTGTCATGTTGTGTACTAGCAGGTAAGCCGCTGATATTGTAACATTGTGGGAAATGCACCAGTTCCATAGCTTTAGTGCTTCCATTCAAAGGGAGGACAAGCTGAAGGCAATGTCTGGCAGATATCTGAGGGCTGGATTGCACTGTCTTTGTAAGTAATGCTGTCTTGATGGTTTAAGTAATACATGCATGCTATATTATCCATCATGACCTTTGTGTGCATACCTCTGATCAGCAAAAGGAAATGAACACATGCGTTCCCTGACCACTCTGAGCTTGAGTAGATTGATGTGAAGGCACATCTCAGATGGAGACCATTTGCCCTGCACTGTGAGATCATTGAGATGTGCGTCTCATCCTATGAGGGATGCATCAGTGGTGAGAAGTAGTAATTGGAGAAAGATGCACAAACAGGATTCCCATGCAGAATTTTCCAGGACTGCCTGCTTTTGGTGGACATACATAGGAGTTTTTCTTTGTTCAGTCTGTAAATCGAACTGAAGCATGATTGGAGGCATTTCATTCAAAATTTGGCAAGAGCTATCACAGATGTGCCCACGGTCATGTGCCCCAGAAACTGTCTGGCTGATATTTGAGGGCTGGATTGCACTGTCTCTATAAGGGTGGAGAGACTGAGGAATCTCTGTTGTGGAAGGAGTGCTCTTTCTCAGACAGAGTCGAGATTGGCTCCTATGAATTGTAGTCTCTGTATTGATATTAATGTTGATTTTCATGCATTGATTTGTAGGCCTAGATTCTTGAATAGATCCAGAGTGGCATGGTAACTTGCTAGGCTTCGACGAAGGAAAATGCCCTGAGGAGACAATCGTCCACCGAAGGGTAAATCATGATACCTTGGAAGCGTAGGTGGGCTGCCACCAAAGAAAGGACCTTGGAGAAGGCCCTGCACTGATAATGGTCCTGACCTAGTATGAATTTGAGATATCTTCTGTGATACAGTATGATTGAAATGTGGAAGCAAGCATCTTGGAGGTCCAAGTCTGTGAACTAGTTTCCCTTTTCTAACGCTAGACTAATCATTGCCAAAGTGACCGTAATGAACTTCTGAGCCTTGACAAATTTGTTGAGCTCCCTGAGGTCTTGTATGGGTCTCCAACCTCCTTTTTACTTGGATATCAGGAAGCTGAAAGAGTAAAAGCTTTTGCCTCTTAGAAGTAGGTACACTAGTTCTATGGCACGTACACAGAGGAGATGGTCTATCTCTTGTAATAGGCTCTTGTGACAAGGGTTCCTGAAGAGGGACAGGGAAGAGAGTTTGGGGGGCAGGAGGAGGGAGGTGAAATGATGGAGTACCCATCTCAAATAATCTCAAGTACCTGTTTGTCAAAGGTTATCTGTTCCCAGGTCCTGAGGAACAGGGCAAGATGGCATCCATATGGATGAGAGGGGTTTTGAAGTGCTTGATGCTACTGAAGAGAGTAGTCTGACAGCAGCCCGACCAACCCATTAAAATCATCATTTTGAGGTGGATGGCTGTGAAGAAGTAGGTTGAGAGCCTGAAGGTTTCTGTTTGGAGAACCTGGATTTCTTTCTTTGGGGTTCATACGAGTGTTAGGATGAACATTGTGATGAGTGGGGCCTGAACAAAGGCTGAAGACTATACTTTCTCTTCTGCTCAGGGTGCAGATTCTGAGCAATTGAAGAGTAGCCCTGGAATATTTTAGAATGTGGAGGGAAACATCTGTCTTTTCCACAAAGAGCTTTGCACCTTCAAAGGGAAGGTCCTCCATGGTTGTTTGCATATCTTTGGGGAAACTAGATAAGTGCATCCAAGAGGAAATGGAACGTTCCGCCACATCAGCTGTGGGGAGTGCAGACTGGAGTGATCTCTGCCACTGTCTGGCTTTTGTTAACGATGGCTTTGAATTGATTCCGGTGAGAATCTGGGAGTTACTCAATAAAGGAATTGAGTTTTGAGTAGTTGATGTAATTGTATTTTGCCATTAAGGCTTGATAGTTTGCCATACGGAACTGTAGAGTATCTGATAAGTATATTTTTCTCCCCAAAAGATCGAGGTGCTTCCAATCCCAATCATAGGGTGTGGTCAGATGATGATGGGCCTCTTGAATTCACCACATCCACAGTGATCAAATTGGGGGGTGGGTGGGAGAAGAGAAATTCTGTGTCTTTCACCAGCATGTAATATTTTTTTAGAAACCCGCTTGTACATTGACAGGACCAAAGCCGGAGTTTGCCATCTGAGTTTAGCAGGCTCCAAGAGGGCCTTGTTAAGGGGGGGAGGGGAGGGTGGCTACTTTGGATGATGCAGAGACGTGTAGAATATCCAATAGTTTATGGTGTGGTTCTGTCACCTCTTGTAATGGTACTTGTAATGCATCTGCCACCTTCTGAGCTAGTTCCTGGAAAAGCATGAAGTCATCTGCTAACGATGGAGGAGGGGGCATCTGTGACATTATTCATATAAACTGGGACCATATAGAACATGGGCTGCAACCAAGGTCCTGTAGTGGCACCAAATCCTATGTAAAGGGGGGTCACATAAGGTGTCTAAGAGCAGGTTCTGGGTTACTGGTTATGATTATGCTGTCTGTATGTCTGTATCATTATGTAGTTGAAGTTATAAGTATTGGTTGTATACTGTCTGTATTTCAAATTAGTGCTGCAGTTCTGGGAAACACCCCAGACAAGTTGGTGTTAGCTCTGCTTAGCCTGCTTGATGGCCCATTAAGGACCATCAGCTACACAATTGACCCATTGAGAGGAGGCAGTAGGGCTTCTTGGAACTCAGCACGGGTGTGCAGGACTGGCGGACCAATGAATGACTCCAGACGTCCATTATTGCTGAATAACTTCACACGAGTAAGAATTCAAAGAAACAGTGGTATCTTTACATCCTGGAATAAGCCATATATAAGGCTGATGCCTACTCTCATGTTGGTCATTCAATCTGACTTCTTAACACTCTGGAGGAACTTTGCTACAAACTGAAGCTCTGAACAAAGGACTGATGACCCATCCCAGCGGGGGATGTTCCAGAGACTTGATTTAAACCTGAAGTTTACTCCATCACTGCTACAAGCCTGAACGAAGAACTTTGCCATTACTGTATGTAATTGATTCCATTTAACCAACTCTAGCTCTCATGTCTACCTTTTTCCCTTCATGAATAAACCTTTAGATTTTAGATTCTAGAGGACTGGCAACAGCGTGATTTGTGGATAAGATCTGATGTCTATATTGACCTGGGTCTGGGGCTTGGTCCTTTGGGATTGAGAGAACCTTTTTCTTTTACTGGGGTGTTGGTTTTCATAACCATTTATCCCCAGGACGGGTGGCACTGATGGCGATACTGGGAAATTGGAGTATCTAAGAAAATTGCTTGTGTGACTTGTGGTTAGCCAGTGGGCTGAAACCGAAGTCATTTTTGTCTGGCTGGTTTGGTTTGCCTTAGACGTGGAAAAACCCCAGCCTTGGGCTGTGATTGCCCTGTTTGAGCAATCGGTCCTGAATTGGCACTCTCAGTTGGGTCCCGCCAGAACTGCATCGTCACAGCATCACTATCTCATCTGGTGATGAAATGAGAAGCTGGTCTGGGAGGTAACCTCCTCCTCGACTTCAGGCTCTTGTTCCTCCCCAAACTGTGCAGGGGGGCTCAGACACCCTTGATGTGGTGGCCAAAGGAAGGTGTCTCATGGGCTCCTGAATGTCCATGCTAGAGCCATGAGAGGCACAGTGTCTATGTGCTAGCCAGGGGTCCCAGTAAGGCCACTGAGAGGGTAGAAAGGGCCCTGGAGATTGGTATCACAGGTGCCCATACCAAAGAGGCTGGGGGTCAGAAGGTACGGTTGAGGCCCATACTGGAAATGGGTACCGTTGGGTGGATGAGAAGAGTGGTATTTCCTCTTGCTTACTGTCTGACTCAGCACTTGAAAATGGGGGTGCATGGCATGATGTCACCAGCGAGTCTGGAGCTCTGGCTGGACTTGGTAGCGGTGTCCCGAGTAAAGTGAGTCCAGTGAGTCAGACACTGAAAGTTCTGTACTGTACCAGAAGTCCAGTGGTGTTGCAGTGATCAGTACCAGTAGCACTTGGCGGTGTTGAGACGTCTGCACAAGAGTTGGCGATCCTTATCATGCAGTCTGCTGGTGTCTGGTATGCAGACAATGGTACCGACATCAATGTCCACAGCGAAGGAGCCTTCCCCAGAGTGGATTCTCTAAATTTTCTTATGCCCAAGCAGTACCAATTATTCCTGGCCTGTGCCCCATCGAGTGTTTAGGCAGCCCAACATGTTCTGTCAGGGTGGTACCGTGCAAGCCCTTGGTACTGGATTTAGATGGCTTCAATGCCATCAGTGCCAATGATACCAAGCGAGCTGGATATCGTTTTTGGCTCAGTTGGGGCTCACTGTGGAGACTCACGGCTCTTTTCTTAGAGGTTTGTGAGAGCAGCTTGAGGTTGGCTTCTTAGGCTTCCCTTTCTTAGAAGTAGAGGGTTTCGGTGAGGATTCCCGCCATTTGGAGTATTGGTGCAGCTCCGAGGGTAGCTGTACGGCCCCTTCCATTAAGAGAAGCTAGAGTCTCAGTTTTCTATCCTTTCTGGATCTGGGTTTCAACTGTTGGCATAAACCACACTTCTATGGGATCTGGTTCTCTCCCAGAGAGCGGACGCACTGCGAATGTCAGTCACTGGGATAGATTCTTTGCAACTGAGACTCTTCTTGAAGCCCGGTGAACTGGGCATACCCTGTCCAGGGATGTCCCCAGATGCAGGGGGTAGGGGCTCAAAAAAACCCCATAAAGTTGTGGTGGTTTGGTTTTTTTTTAGTTATATAAAAATAGATGCTAAAGGAGTGAAAAAATAAAAGGGAGCCCTAAAAGATTAGATAAACTATTAGCAGTTCTATAGATGATAACCATCCACTTACGGACAGCTCCATCTCTAGCCAGGGGCAGTTGAGAAAGAACTGAGGAGAGTTCACCTGCCCAACGCTGGTTAGCCTCGTGGCAGACCACGAGTGTCAGAGCAGTGCCAAATGGACACTGCTACCAAAATTCTCTTAGCAGCAGTGCAGGGACATAGATACGACTACAGTGGAGCACCCATAGGGACACTATTCAGAAAAGATCATCACATTTGCAAAGGACAGACAAATAGTGAAAGGAAAGGGATATCCCTCTGGGGCAGGGACCTTAGCCATTAAGAAGAGACAGGCAATGCTACTGGGGGACTTTATTATTAGAAAGATAGACAAGTTGGGATGTGTGATGAACAGGAGACCACATGATGAACTGTCTAAAATGTGTGAAGATAGCGGATCTCACAAGATATTTAGACAGATTTATAGATAGCACTGCGGAGAAACCAATGGTCATGGTACATGAGGTACCAATGACATAAGGAAAGGTAACAGAGTTCCTGGAGGTGAAATTTAGATTGCTGGGTAAGAGATTAAAGTCTAGGACCTTCAAGGTAGAATTCTTTGACATGCTTCCTGTTCCACGCAAGACCAGTAAGACAGGCAGAACTGCAAGGTCTCAATGTGTGGATGAGACAATGGTGTAGGGAGGAGGGATTTAAATTTATTAGGAACTGAGAAACCTTTTGGAGAAGGAAAAGACGGTTACTCACCTTTGTAACTGTTGTTCTTCGAGATGTGTTGCTCATATCCATTCCAGTCAGGTGTGTGCGTGCCGCGTGCACGTTCGTTGGAGAAACTTATACCCTAGCAACACTCGGCGGGTCGGCTGGGCACCGCCTGGAATGGCGCCACTATGGCGCCGAATACATACCCCAGCCGACCCGGCCACCCTTTGGTTCCTTCTTGTCGGCTACTCCGACAGTGGGGAAGGACGGTGGGTTTGGAATGGATCTGAGCAACACATCTCGAAGAACAACAGTTACAAAGGTGAGTAACCGTCTTTTCTTTTCGCGTGATTGCTCATATCCTTCAGTCAGTGATTCCCAGCGCCTTACCTTAGCGAGCGGTCGGGTGAGATGTGGCCGATGTGCAGGACCGCCACCAAGGCTGCCTCATCTTCTGACTGCTGGACCAGATAGTGCGAGGTTGAATTGGATGATACCAAGGTCACAGCACGGGCATAATTCTTTCGGATGGGCACGATTGTGCCAGAAGGCGTCGAGATCCGAGCCCGGTAGAATGTGCCGTGGGTGGGTCTGAGACCTAGCCAGGTCATAGCACGTGCGGATGCATCCTGTCACCCAAGAGAGGAGAGCCCGGGAGGCGCAGACCCTTAATCCGTTTGCGCGACTGCACGAACAGGCTGGGGAACTTCTGGAAGGTGTTCATCCTTTCAATAATAGAAATGCTGAGGCGCTCTATGCACATTTAAGGAGTGCTAGCTGCTGCTCCGTCGAGGAGTGGGGTCTTCGGTCGAAAGAGGACCGCGGAGTACGATGTCCTGTTGGTCTTGGAAACGCGACACTACTTAAGGAGGAACGGCCGGATGGGTGAGGTCCGTTGCACCTTGTCTTATGAAATGACAGTGTATGGTGTCGGTCCACACGTGAGCGCTCTCAGTCAGAGACCCGACCTGGCTAGGGTAATGGACCCCAGATTAAGACGTGTTTCCAACACGGTCAAGAGAGAGCAAGTCGGCTTAGTGGCTCAAAGGGCGGATGATTATGGCCTGTTCAGGACCAAATGGAAGGATGAGCGCGCAGTGTAGGGCAAGGCGACGCATGGGGGGATAGAGGCACTCTAGCCCTATGAGCCGAGGACAAGGTGGTGGAGACCGGGTGACCCCTTCACCGGGGGGAAGGGATCAGCCGCGAAGTGCCTGCAGATGAGGCGGGCGCCAGGCCCGGCGGCGAGAGGTACAGTAGGGAGGCGATGGACCGGGGAATGAGACCGCGGAAGAGGACGGCCGGCTGTCCCGGCACCAGCAAGAGAGCATGGCACGGGGCCTAATGGTGTGTTTTTTTGGTGTGGTGTGTGTATGTGTGTGGGGGCAAGGGGAGGCGGGGGAGCGGCCGGCGTGACGGAGGAGCAGGGCGGCACGGGGCGGGAACGCGTGTGTGTGGCAGGCAGGTAGCGCACGCCGGGGACGGAGATGCGCGCGAGCGGGGGGCGAGCCTGCCGGGGGGGCGGGAGCAGGCCGAGGTTGGGAGGAGCCGGGAGGGCCAGGGACGAGGCCGCAGGGGCGGGCGGCTGGCCCGCGAGCGCAAGCGGGTATGGCGGCGGAGCGGCACAGACGGGGGGGTACCAGTGTTATGTGAGAGACAGGAGGCAAGGGGGGCCCCAGGGGAAGCGGCGGGTGCGCCGGAGAAGACCGGGGAACCAACGTCGGCACGGCCTGGGCGAGCATGGAGGGACAGAGCGACCGAGGAGAAGCCCACCGCGGGAAGAGCAGGGGGACCGGTGTCGGAGGACCAGGCGGGACGGACAGGACGGCGCGCCGGCGCAAGTAGGCCGGGCCCGCGGGAAGGGGCACGGGGGGGCGAGACAACGGCCAGGGGAAAGGGCCGCGGAACGAGGGGAGACGGTAGCCACCGGGGGAGGGGACGGGCCGGGGGGGCCGGGCAGCAGAGAACACGGTCGGGAAGAGGGGGCGGGAACGCGGGCACGCGAGGCGGACGGCCTGCAGCCGCCAGGGGAGGTGTGGAGGAGTCCGGGAGGACAAGCGAGGGGACCCCAACGAGTTTAGGGCAACGGCAGGGCAGCGACTGGGGTCGGCGAGCCGGCGCAGACCGGGCGGGAGGCAGCACCAGGCGAGAGTGGGGGCGGAGGGGACGCGGCAGGACCGGGGCGCGTGACGTGGATGATGGGCCCGGCCCGGGCGGGAAGACCGGAGGGAGCCCGGAGAAGGGGCGCAGGGGAGCCGGGACGGGGGACGGGGGACCGTGGGTCAGGTCGGCCCCAGAGCGGAGGGGCGAACGGGGGGTGAGGGCGGCAGACCGGTCGGGCGAGAGGAGGGCGGAAGCGGGGCGGGGGCAGGGGCGGCGGGCGCAGAGGCCAGCCGGGGGGGCCAAGGGGGCGGTCGCGGGGAGGCCAACCGGGAGAGGGCGCAGGAGGGGACGGGGGGGAGACGGAGAGGGGGAGAGACCAGGCGGAAGGACGGGCACAGGGAGCGGCGGCACGAGCGGGGGCTTGCGGCGGACGACGGCCCTGCACGGGATGGGCACCGTGAGGGCGGTGAGAGCCAAGGGCGAGACGGGGAACGGAAGGGGGAGGGGGAGCAGAAGCGAAGGGGCGTGGCGGCGAAAGAGCGGCCAGAGGGAGGACGCGGGCGGCAGGGCCAAGGGGGCGGCGGACAGGCCAGGAGCGAAAGAGGGCCAGGGCCGGCGTGAAGGCAACGGGAGCATCAGGGGGAGCCCGGCGCGAGGGCGGAAGTGGCGCGGAGCCGCCCGGGACGGGGAAGCAGGAAAGAGCGCGGGAGGAACCGGCCGCCGCGCGGGCGGCGGCTACGCCGCGAGGGCGGCGGCGGGAGAGGACTGGCGCGGGGAGAGGAGGGGCGCGGGAGAGGGGCAGGAAGATGGGACGGGAGTGGGCAGGAGGCGGGGGGAGCAAAGGGGAGGACCCGGGTGCCAGGCGCAGAACCCCAACGGCCGAAGGCGCGGGGACCACGCGGGGGGAAGGAGGAAATACGGGGGAGAGGGAGGGACAGGAGCCTGCGTGAGACGGGACGCCGGCCCGGGCGCACCGGCAAGGGGGCGGGCGGCCGGGGGGGGCCGGCGGGCCCTGGGGGGGCCCCGGGGGGCCGGAGGGGCCGCGCGCCGCCCGCGCCGCCGACGGGAGGGGCGGGCGGCGGGGCAGAAGGACGGGGGAAGGGGCAGGCGGAAGGGCGGCGGGGGGCACGGGGGGGGCGAGGCCCAAGGAGCGCCAGCGGAGGACCGAGGGGCCGGCAGGTGCGGCCGGGACAGGCGGCGCGGAACACCCGGGCGCAAAGGGAAGCCGGGAGGGGAGGCAGGCGGGAGCAGGGAGACCGGGAGCCAGGAGGACGCCGGCAGGGGGGGCCGGAGCGAGGGCCGGCGCGGCAGCGGGAGCGGCCAGGAGGGCCGGGAGAGGGGGGGCAGGGGGGGGCCCGGAACGCTTCTTGGGGAGCCGGCGTGAGGCCGTTGGGTTTGGGAGCAGGTGCGGGGCGGCCTACGTTTTCGCCGGGGTTAGAGGTGAGCGCGGCGCGGAGAGCCGGGGAGGGCCATTCGCGGGAGCGGTGTGGGGCTCCCGTCGGAGGAGACGGGCAGACTTTCATGCCCGAGGAGGGCCAGCCGCGAGCCGCGGGGCCGGGGGGCGGGGGGCGGCCAGGCGCGGCCGGTCATGTGACCAACGTGGACCCCATAGGAAGGGGGAGGTTGGGACATACATTAGTGACGCGGACCCCCTAGGATGGGCCTATTCGTGACTGTGCGCGCACCCCGTGGGGTTGGCTGGAGAAGGGAAATAGGCGGAGTTTCTGCAGAGTCGGAGGAGGCAGGGGCCGGGATGGGAATGGCAGCTGGCCTCAGGGGCCGGGGTAGCCTCGCGTGGCAGGTGTTCGAATTTTCGGCGCATGTATCGCATGGGGCTTGACTCCGGTCTTGTGCTACGGCCGCCTAGTGGTTGATGGGTGAAGAGGGCGGGCTACGTTTGGCTGCAGGGCTGTGCCGGATGCACGGGAGGCGAATGTGGGTTGCGCCGCGAACGAGTATCGGTCCCGCCCGCCAGCGGCGGTTTATGGCAATATGGAAGTACGCGTCCTTCATGTCGAGGGCGGCGTACCAGTCCCCAGGATCCGGATAATAGTTCCCAGGGAGACCATGCGGAATTTCAACTTGAGCATCCATTTGTTGAGCCCTCGCAGGTCTAGAATAGGCCTGAGGCCTCCCTTGGACTTGGGAATCAGGAAATAGCGGGAGTAAAACCACTTCCTCCTCTCTTCTAGCGGTACCTCCTCTATGGCTCCTGCGGCGAGGAGAGACTGCATCTCTTGTAAGAGTATTTGCTCGTGAGAGGGGTCCCTGAAGAGGGACCGGGATGGGGGGCAGGAGGGCGGGGGTGAAGCAAATTGGAGGTGGTAACCTTGCTTCACCATGCGCAGAACCCAAAGGTCCGAAGTCAGCTGGGACCACGCTGGGAGGAAGTAGGAAAGACGGTTGGAGAAGGGAGGGAAAGGATCCTGCTTTGAGACTGGTACGCCGTCCCCGGGCGCACCTTCAAAAGTTGGCTTTAGGCCCTGGTGGTGCCTTCGAGGGCCCCTGGTTCTGGCCCCCTTGGGGGCCGGATTGGTGCCTACGGCCACTCCGCCCGCGCCTCCTACTGAGGTCCTGTCTATTCCTGGGCAGAAAGTACGGGTGGGAAGGTTGGAGTCTGAAAGGTCTGCGTTGGGTCACTGGGGTGTGCATGCCCAATGATCGCATGATGACCCTATTGTCCTTCAGGTTCTGCAACCTGGAATCAGTCTTGTCCGAGAACAAACCCTTGCCCTCAAAGGGTAAGTCCTGGATAGTATACTGCAGCTCGGGAGGCAGGTTAGAAACCTGGAGCCAGGAGATACGCCTCATGGTGATGCCTGAAGCCAAGGTCCTGGCCGCCGAGTCAGCTGCGTCCAGGGAGGCCTGGAGAGAGGTCCTGGCCATGTTTTTGGCTTTCTCCAGGAACGCGGTAAATTCCTGGCGTGAGTCCGGGGGTAGCAGTTCGGTGAATCTACCCACCTCTGCCCAGGTATTATAGTTATATCGGCTCAGTAGAGCCTGCTGATTGGCCACTTGGAGCTGGAGGGCCCCCTCTGAGTATACTTTACAGCCTAGTAGGTCCATCCGCCTAGCCTCCTTGGACTTTGGGGCAGGTGCCTGCTGGCCATGGCGCTCCCTCTCATTGACCAACTGGACCACCAATGAAGGAGGGGAGGATGTACATACAAGTACTCGTACCCCCGAGAGGGTACCACGTACTTTCTCTCAACCCCCTTTGCTGTCGGTGGAATGGAGGCTGGAGACTGCCAGAGAGTGTCTGCAGTGGCCTGGATAGTTTTAATAAATGGCAGCGCCACTCAGATGGGGGCATCCGCGGTCAGGATGCTCACTACAGGGTCCTCCACTTCCGGGACTTCCTCCACTGGGAGGTTGATATTGAGTTCCACCCTGCGAAGGAGGTCCTGATGCACTCTGAGATCTATTGGTGGAGGCCCTGAAGAGGAGGTCCCCGCCACAGCCTCGTCCAGGGAGGAGGAGGATGATATCCCGGGAATGAGAGGGTCCTGGATAGCCCCTTGCTCCTGGGGTGGTTCCTGCTCCAGCTGTCCTGGGGAATCCGGAGGATGGGCCGCGTGCTCTTCTGACTCCGCCGCGGGGGGGCAGGAAATGGTGGCCTCTGGTGCCCGATGTTCCAAGGCAGCAGAGCGGGTCTGGACTAGGGGAGCGCCCTGGGCTTGATGGTACGCCCAGGGTGTCCAAAAAGACCACCGTTGAGGCCCTATGTCCTGAGGACGTGTGTCCTGAAAGACCCCCATGGGCACCTCCGTATCACGGTCCCGGTCGTAGTAGCTGTCCGCCTGTGAGGATACGGACGTGTGCCTGGACGGCCATGGGGGAGCAGAAAACTCAGGAGCTGCGGTGCCAACGGACCTCACACCGCGGGAAGCGGTGCCGGTACCCGGAGCGGCATCTAGAGCGAGACCGGGACCTGCGACCGGGCCGGTTCCGGGAGGTCGACCGTGATCTCAAGTCTCGACGGCGTGATCTGCTCCGGGAGGAACGGTGTCTGGGTCGGTGCCGGGAGCTGGAGCGGTACCAGGAGTAGCGGAATGAGGCGCGAGATATTGATCGGTGCCGTGAGGCTGATCGATGCCGGGAGCTCGACCAGTGCCGTGGAGATCGATGCCGGGAGCTCGACCGGTGCCGTGGAGATCGGTGCCGGGAGCTCGACCGGTGCCGGGACTGAGAGTGGTGCCAAGAGTAGGAGCGACGTCCCGACCTGGACCGTCTGCGGGATCGAGACCGAGAGCGGTGCCGTTCCGCTACACTGACGGGCGACGGTCTAGCCAGGGCCGGCTTGCTCATGGAAGGTGGTATCCGCACCGGAGGTGCCGGGGGTGGGGGCAGTGCCGACTCGGTCATGGCGATCAAGTCTCTCGCCCCAGAGAACGTCTCCGGAGTAGACGGCAAAGTAAGCTCTACCGCGGCAGGTGCTGGGGAGCTGTCAGGCGCCAGACTCGACGGCCGTCGCAGGGCTGGAGTCGACGGTGCCGGTTTAGGCGGTGCCGTGGCAGGTGTTGGTGCCGGGTGGTCCGACCGAGGCGCAGCCTCTGGCTGCGACGCGGGTGTTGTCGAGCCCGTCTGAGCCTTCGTCGTCTTCGACCTCGGGGAGAGGGAGCGGCGCGGGGTCGATTTTGGTGCTGGCTGTGGTCAGTGCCGGGGGTCCTTAGGCGTACGGGCAGAGCCCGGTGCCGTAGGGGTGCCTTTGCTTACCAGCTGGCTCGAACACGATGCCGAAGGTGAAGGCACTAGTGCCGCTTCCATGAGGAGCTGCCTTAACCTAATGTCCCGCTCCTTCTTAGTTCTAGGCTTAAAAGCCTTGCAAATTGAGGACTTAGAAGATAAGTGCGATTCCCCGAGGCACTTCAAACAGGAGTCGTGGGGATCTCCTTTTGGCATAGGCCTGTGACAGGCCGAGCACTGCTTGAAACCCCGTGAGCCAGGCATGAGCTCCGGCCCCGGGTGCAGGGACGGGGCTACTCCCCGAACCCCGCTACATCACTAACTAACAAACTATGACTATGAACTATAAGTGAATCTAACTAACTAAATATACAAGAACAATTAATAACAACTATGAATACAACAACTAGAGGAAGAAAAGCTACGAGTAGCTAGGGAAAGGTGGAGGTCAGCTAAGCCGCACTCCACTGTTCCAACGACCGACATGGGCGGTAAGAAGGAACTGAAGGGTGGCCGGGTCGGCTGGGGTATATATTCGGCGCCATAGCGGCGCCACTCCAGGGGGCGCCCAGCCAACCCGCCAAGTGTTGCTAGGGTAAAAGTTTCTCCAACGAATGTGCACCCTGCACGCACACACCTGACTGGAATGGATATGAGCAATCACTCGAAGAAGATTGGACTATACAGTTGGGATGGGCTCCACCTAAACCAAATGGAACCAGACTGCTGGCACGTAAAATTAAAAAAATTGTAGAGGATTTTTTTTAAACTAAGAGCTGGGTGAAAGCCAACAGATGTCAAGGAGCAGACAATTCAGATGGAGACACCCATTAAGGATGAATTTATTAAAGGGGGCACTCTATATGCTAGTAGAGAGGATAGGAAAGAAGTTAGTAAAGTATAGGTAGGTGCTAAAGAGTAACAATTAAACAAAAAAACATCCCATTTAAATACGAAGGCAAACAACTGAATATTGACAAAATGTACAAGTGCTTGTATACAAAAGCTACCATGATGGGTGAACTAAAGTGCCTGGCATCAAATGAGGATATTGGATATAATAAGCACCACAGAAAATTAGTGGAAAGAGGGATAATCAATGGGACACAGTAATACCATGGTAAAAAAACAAAACAAAACAAAAAAAGGAATAACAGAGTAGGTCACGTAGGGGGGAGAGGCATTAAAGAATGCAGAGTCAAATTAGGTAAAAATCTTACATTAAACAACTGTACCATCAAATCTCTATGAACAGAAATTCCATGCTTGAATAAAATGTGTATAGCAGTATGGATATACTACTGACCACCAGACCAGGATAGTGACAGTAACTATAATCTGTTAAGGGAGCTCAGAGGGTCTATGAAAGCAGAAAACGTAATAATACTGGGTGATTTCAACTATTCTCACACTGACTACATAAATATCACCTCAGAGCGTGATAGAGAGATCAGATTTCTAGACACCATAAATGACGGCTTCTTGTAGCAGCAAGTCCTGGAACCAACAAGGGAAAAGGCAATTCTTGATTTAGTCCTAAGTGGAGCACAGGATCTGGTTCAAGAAGTAACTACAGCTGAACTGCTCAGTAATAGTGACCATAATGTAACTACATTTAACATCCCTGTAGGAGGGATAATACCAAAAAAGCGCACTGCAGTAACCTTTAACTTTAAAAAAGAGAAACTACACAAAAATGAGGATGCCTGTTAGATGGAAATCAAAAAGAACAGCATGGGGACTATTGAAAAACACCATAATAGAGGTTCAGACCAAATGTATACTCCCTATCAGAAAAGACAAAAAAATACAACCATGGCTAAACAGCAAAGTAATGGAGGCCATAAGAAGCAAAATGGCATCCTTTAAAATTTGGAAGTCAACTCCTAGTGAGGATAATAGGAAGGTGCACAAACTCTGGCAGGTTAAGTATAATAAGGCAGGCCGAAAAAGAATTTGAGAAGCGACTTCCCAGAGATGTAAAAATTAACAGTAAGAATTCTTTTAAGAACACCAGAAGCAGGAAGACTGCTGAACAAAGAGTAGAGCTACTAGATAACCAAGGTGTTAAAGGAGCGCTGAAGGAAGACAAGGCCATTGTAGGGATGCTAAATGAATTCTTTCCATCTGTCTTCACTGCAGAGGATGTACGGGAGATACCCATATCAGAGCTAACTTTTTAGGTGACAAACCTGAAGTACTGTCACACACAGATGTGTTAATAAAGGAGAGTTTAGAACAATTTGGTAAATTAAACAGTATAAGTCACCCAGACCAGATGGTATTCATCAAGGAGTTCTGAAGGATCTCAAATATGAAATATTCACTGTAATATGTAACCAATTGCTGAACAAGCATATCTACCATATGACTGGAAGGAAGCTAATGCGATGCTGATTTTTAAAAAGGGTTCGAGAAGCGATCATGGCAATTACACCCTGGTGAGCCTAACTTCAGTACCAGGCAAATTACTAGGAACTATAGTAAAGAACAGAATGATCAGACACATAGATACACACGATTTCATAGAATCTAGATTTGTTGGGGAACAGTCAACACAGCTTTCGTAAAGTGAAGTCATGCCTCATCAGTCAATTGGAATTCCTTGTGGGTGTCAACAAACATATGGACAAAGGTAATCCAGTCAATACAGTGTACTGGGATTTTCAGAAAGCCTTTGACAAGGTCCCTTACCAAAGGCTCTTAAGCAAAGTAAGGAGTCATGGGATAAAAGGAAGGGTCCTCTCATGGATCAGTCACTGGTTAAAAGATAGGAAACAAAGCATAGGACTAAATGGTCACTTTTCACAGAGGGGAGAGGTAAACAGCAAGGTCCCCCAAGGATCTGTTCTGGGATCAGTTCTATTCAACAAAAATGATCTGGAAAAAGTGGCAAACAGTGAGGTGGCAAAGTTTGCAGATACAAAATTACTCAGGATAGTCGCATGTAAAGCAGACCGCAAAGAGTTACAAAAGGATCTCATAATTGGGTGATGGGGCAACAAAACTACAGATGAAATTAATCGTTGGTAAGAGCAAAGTACACTGGAAAAAATAATTCCAACTACATGTATATGATGATGGGCTCTAAATTAGCTGTTACCACTCAAGAAAGAGATGAGAGGATTACTCACCTTGTGCAGTTACTGAGGTTCTTTCAGATGTTTGTCCCTGTTATTTCTGCACTTCAGGTGAATCTACAGCTGTGCGCCTGCAACTGGAGATTCTTAGAAGCAGTGCCTATTTGGGTTGCACATGCACTCCCCTTGTCTTCTGACACCCCCTGGCAGCCACACAGTGCTGTGCAGCCAAACCTCCCTCACTGCCTTCTCCTCCACAGAGTGCATGTCTGAACTCCGGAACAGAGGAAAGGAGGGCAGGTAATGGAGCACCCACAGGGACACACATCACAAAGAACCTCAGTTACTGCACAAGATGAGTAATCTGCTCTTCTTTGAGCTGTCCCTGTGGTTGCTCCACTTTAGGTGACTTTAGAGCAGTATCCCTAGCTGGAAGGATGGGTCTTTGGAGTTGGATCTGCATGCAATGATAAAATAGTTAATTCTATAACAAAGCATCTGAGGTTGAGCCTTGGTCAATTGCATAGTGCTCTGTGAAGGTGTAGGCTGATGACCAAGTGGCTACTTTACAGATGTCCGTGACGGACACATTGTTCAGGAAGGCTACTGAAGTGAAGAGCAATCTGATGGAGCGTGTTCAAGTTCCCGGTGGGAGTTGCAGATCACGTTGGCAGTAGCAAAGGTAAACGTGCTTGGAAATCCTCTGCTTAGATATGGCAGATCCTTTAGACCTTTCCGTAACAGAAAGAAATAGCTTAGGTGACTTCCTGAAGGTTTAGTCCTTTTAGGATAGAATACTAATGCCCGCCTGACATCTAGAGTGTGGAACACTGCCTCGTGTTTTTTCTCATGAGGTTTAGGGAAGAAAGATGGGAGGTGGATGGGTTGGTTCAGGTGGAATGAGTAAGATATTTTAGGTACAAAAATGTAGGGTGTGGTCTTAAAGTGACCTGTATTTGACTAAAATTGTATATGGGGGGTACGCCAAGACAGCCCCCAGGGCCGGCTCCAGCGTTTTTGCCATCCCAAGAGGCAAAAAATCCCCAAAACCCACGATCGTTGGCACTTTGGCAGCAGCTCTACTGCTGCAGCTTCTTTCTTCAGCGATAGGTTCTTCCCTCCGAGAGGGACTGAGGGACCTGCCACTGAATTGCCGCCAAAGAGCTGAACGTGCCGCCCCTTTCCGTTGGCCACCCCAGACACCTGCTTGCTGGGTTGCTGCCTGTAGCCAGCCCTGACAGCCCCTAGTTCTCTCACTCATTGTGCAGATGTGATGGCAACGAGGAAGACCACCTTCATCGATAGGTGCATAAGTGAACATGTTCCCCTTGGTTCGAATAGGGAACCAATGAGACAGCGTAGTACTAGGTTAAGGTCCCAGGGTCGAGTGGGAACTTGTATTTCAGGATAAAGGTTTCAAATACTCCTGAGGAATCATTTAGTGGTAAGATGGGTGAAAACTGAGAACCCATAAACTTTGTGATGGAAAGCTGTGATGGCTGCGAAGTGTACTCTAAGTGAGCTCGAGGATACTTCTGATTTCTTTAGCTCCAGTATGTAATTTAGTACCAGTGGCAAGGGGATGTAATAGCCATGGCTTGCTGGTTCTGTTACCTTATGTGAAATCTCTTCCATTTGTGCAGGTAAGTATAACGTG
Organism: Chelonoidis abingdonii; assembly: GCF_003597395.2. NCBI lineage: Eukaryota > Metazoa > Chordata > Testudines > Testudinidae > Chelonoidis > Chelonoidis abingdonii. Next base: position 116,929,384 of record NC_133770.1, read on the forward strand.
TAGTTGACCTTCTGCTATTTAATAGTATGTCCCTTACATCTTCTGAATGGGTCATTTCATTATCCTGGAACCATGGAGGAACCACACCTTCAGGGGGAGGATCTTTAGGTTCAGGTGGTGAACCTGGCCTGCATCCTGTGACCAGAGATATGGAAGAGGAGGAAGAGCGAGTGGTGGACATACCACCATCCACAACAGATAAGGGGACCAAGTTTGTCTGGGCCATGTGGGAGTTATCAAGATGACTCTGGATTGTTTGGCCTTTATCTTGTGTATTACTCTGGATACGAAGGGAGAAGGGGGCAATGCGTACAGCAAAAGCACACCTCATTTGATAGAGATTGGGAGCCCAATCCTGCTCTTGAGCAGAACTGTGGACACTTGGCATTCTGGACTGTAGCAAAAAGGTCTATACTTGGGGAACCCCAGTGTCTGATATATTCTGTCAATACATGGTGTTTATTTCCTACTTGTGGTCCTGAGAGAATTTTCTGCTTAGTGCATCTGCTGTGGTACTCTGATATCCTGGTAGACAGGTAGCTGATATGTTGACGTTATGATGGATGCACCAGTTTCATAATCTCAGTGAAAAAGGAGTGTGACCTTGCTCCTCCTTGACGATTTATATAAAACATGCAAGCGATGTTGTCTTTCAGTACCTTGATAGTCTTGCTCCTAATCAGAGGTAAAAAACGTGAGCATGCATTGCAGACTGCTTATAGTTACAGTAAATTGATGTGTAATGTTGATCTGAGGGGGATCACCTGCCCTAGATTGTGTGGTTGTTCATGGCAGCACAGTCTTCAGCACAGGCTGTGCAAGCCTGTCTGGAAAACCTGGGCACGTACTTGCATTTTTAACGGATACTGAAGCCCATGTTGTCACAGCTTCACTGCTATTTTTATCACTCCATTTAGATTAAAGCCAGTGCATGTGTGTTTACAAAAGATGCAAATCAAATCTGCGACTGCAGTGTAGACATACCCTGAAATAAAGTTATCATTTAGAAAACAGCGTGTGTTGCATTGATGGCAAAAAAGTGAAAGTATCAATACACAGGGCTTGTAGCATTTGAAACAAAGTTATCGTTTATCAATGTCTTGGAAAGCTTCTGAACCATCCATAAGTTGTTGAATACTAGAGCATACTCGGGTCAGACTGTGGTTCTTGGCATGAAAGCTTTGAAATGCCCTTACACTGAGTAACACATTAAGGGAGGCTTATTTATAAGGTTATAAGAAATATCCTTCCCTTTACTGAGTGAGTAAATTTAGTCATGTGGGAAGGAGGCATAAAGAGCCTTTTCCTCTTGAATGCAAAGAAGTAAGGCATTATTGAAATCTTATATGTAAGAGAATGCTAGGTTTGGGGACTGGCTACTGGTCTGGCTGGCACACCATCCCTTGCATATTTCTAAGTGGCAGTGAGGCCTCAAGCCCTCTTGAGAATATGTTGAAAAAATGCAGACAAGTGCGAGGGAAACATTCATTCTTTAAAGTGAGTCTACACTTACTGCAAAACATAGAGTACAGACACTGCACACCCAGCCAGCACAGTTATAAACAGCAGTGTAGATGGTGAGGCACCGTGTAAGAGAGTAGAGTATAGTCAAGTGTCCTACACACCTGAACCCCACAGGGAATATAGCCTACACTGCTCTCTACATGCCCAAGCAGTGCCTCCCACGTCTACACTGCTGTTTCTAGCAGTGTAGTATTATGTTGCCTCCCTGGAGCCTCCTCCTGCTGGAGCCTCTTCTCACCCCAGTGCAACGCTCCAGCATACAGATATACATTATTAGATAAATACTAATTATTAAATCCTACAAAATTACTGATCTTAAAATTGATGCAATATATATGAAACTGTCTAACCGTTTTTACTTATTAAAAACAACCCTGCACATCTGCTAATGGTTTCCATATGCTTAAGCCTCCAGTCCACCAGTATAAATATTTGCAATCCTAATGAAGCACTTCAAGCTACTTATGCACTCCTAAAATTAAAATGAACAAAACATTAGGCTTTTTTGAATTAAATAAATACATGAATAAATAACTTTGCCTCTATATTATTAATTTCTTTCTATAATTAATATGGATGCTTGTATAACTTACATTCACATAATTTGCATTAATGTAATCTTCGTTTCCCTGCAATATTATCCGTGTGGAATCATCTGTGTTAAAAAAAATAAATTAAATTAACAATTGGATTGAATGCTTTATTATCACCTCCTCTCATTAAGTCAAATAACCAAGCGATCACAAGCACTTGGATCACAGGCACACGAACAAAGCATAGCAGTGTTTTAGAATGTAACATGGATGCACAATTACACAACTTTGATCATATAATAAATTCAGTAATGACAAAATTCAATGTGGTGGTTTTATAACATGTAAAGCGTTATTTAGGGGATAAAAGAAAACAGTCAAATTTTGTACTTAATACTCACAAGGTAGAACATCTTTGTATCGATTTTTGTCCATATTTTGAGGTATTTTTGCACACGTAACAGCCAGCCCTGGCTTCTTTCTATAAAGTTGCTACAAAACAGATATGAAAGAGGTTACATTCTGAAGAATTTGCTTAGGTAAAAAACATTATAGACACTAAATAGATCCACATATAAATGCATATTCTTTTAAAAGAAACTTATGTAAAGCAACTATGCAACGGGAAAGCCATCTCTTTTTCACTGCCTACAAAATTAAAGTGAGGGTGATTTTTAAATTCCAAAACCCCAAGAACAGAAACCCTACTATTATTGCTAGTCCATCATCTTCTGTACATGAATGTCTGAAAAATCACAGAAATGTGTGAAAGTAATTGACTGTTCCCAGGCAAGATCTACTTTGTCTTATGATAAATATTGCAGAATGTTGGGTTAGAAAGAGAGGAAGGAAGCAGATGGCAATAAAAAGCAGAAGAGAAGTAACTGCTGAAGACTGGCACTTTCCAGAATGAATGGTAATGCATATTCATGCACACGTTAACTTACTAGACTAAAACTGCTGTTTTCCATGGACTTTAGGTGTGTGTGTGAAGGGTGGGGCAAAGTCTACTGCATTTTAGCTGTGAAATTCTGAAGTGGCTTTTAAAAAACAGCTTAATAGCAGGATGTTAACAACATTCCATTCACATTAGACATATGAAAATAGCATAAAACATGCTTTTCAAATGTAACACACTCGAATATGGAATTTATTCATGAAGTTTTTGCTAAACAATAGAAGAGGTGTCCAGTATGCTGTGAAATGGAGACGTTTAAAAAGCCTAGAGAATAGTGCTGAACAACCAACACACAAAAGCAAGCAAAGTTATTTAAGGGAGACAGAGCAAGAAAAAATCTGAAATGCTGAGTGCGCAAGAAAGGATGGACTTCTTTTATTGTGTCCATGACAACAAATCAACTCTTCTTCAGACCTATATTGATGAGTATGGGGTCATAACCTCTGGTAACCATGTCTTATAGTCTTACTAGTGCACATGGCAGGTGCACTCAGCATCCTCAAAGCACTGTTAGAATCTCTATGTAGCTTGAAAATCTTCTCTCTCTCTTTCTGGTGCACTGTATTCATGTACTACATTAACATGTACGACTAGAAATACACAAGCACATTGCAATGAAAGAGCCCTCATTTATATGCTTAAATACTTGGTTGGATAGAGGCCTCAACAGTGAATTAAACGGGGTCTTGCAGATCTGTGTTATTTTGGAACAAATTCTATCTGGCATATCTGGAATAAATATGACTGTCTAATGGTGTAAATGAAAACACACGGGGACTATACGGATGACGTGCAGACAATGAGGCAAGGGAAAATATGGACCAAAGTATAGTGCAGGGGTCAGCAACCTTTCAGAAGCTGTCTGCCGAGTCTTCATTTATTCACTCTAATTTAAGGTTTCACATGCCGGTAATACATTTTAACGTTTTTTAGGTCTCTCTCTGTAAGTCTATATATTATATAACTAAACTAGTATTGTATTGTAAAATAAACAGGGTTTTCAAAATGTTTAAGA